>NW_028175408.1:0-227500 GCF_965226575.1 Pagrus pagrus
AGACTGTACACTGCTAAAACAGCCTCCTATCGCTCTGAAACGCTCATTTTTGACATAACCCACTTTTCAGCCTTAAAGAATGAAATTCCAGGTAAAAACTCCTTTGCCATGAAGAAGATCCAAATTCAACCAGTTCAGGCTAGTAAACCTGTTTGAAAGACCTTTTTTCAGTGAAATGCAGCTTAGTGCAAAAACAGGCTGCTCTCGCTCTGAAACGCTCATTTTTCACATAAGCCACTTTTCAGCCTTATAGGCGACTGTACAGTGCAAAAACAGCCTCCTCTCGCTCTGAAACGCTACATTTTTCACATAAGCCACTTTTCAGCCTTAGGCGACTGTACAGTGCTAAAACAGCCTCCTATCGCTCTGAAACGCTCATTTTTGACATAACCCACTTTTCAGCCTTAATGAATGAAATTCCAGGTAAAAACTCCTTTGCCATGAAGAAGATCCAAATTCAACAAGTTCAGGCTAGTAAACCTGTTTGAAAGACCTTTTTTCAGTGAAATGCAGCTTAGTGCAAAAACAGGCTGCTCTCGCTCTGAAACGCTCATTTTTCACATTGGACTTTTCAGCCTTAGGCGACTGTACAGTGCAAAAACAGGCTGCTCTCGCTCTGAAACGCTCATTTTTCACATAAGCCACTTTTCAGCGCTAAAACAGCCTCCAATCGCTCTGAAAGGCTCATTTTTGACATAAGCCACTTTTCACCTTTAATGAATGAAATTCCAGGTAAAAACTCCTTTGCCATGAAGAAGATCCAAATTCATCCAGTTCAGGCTAGTAAACCTGGTTGAAAGACCTTTTTTCAGTGAAATGCAGCTTAGTGCCAAAACAGGCTGCTCTCGCTCTGAAACGCTCATTTTTCACATAAGCCACTTTTCAGCCTTAGGCGACTGTACAGTGCTAAAACAGCCTCCAATCGCTCTGAAACGCTCATTTTTGACATAAGCCACTTTTCACCTTTAATGAATGAAGTTCCAGGTAAAAACTCCTTTGCCATGAAGAAGATCCAAATTCAACCAGTTCAGGCTAGTAAACCTGTTTGAAAGACCTTTTTTCAGTGAAATGCAGCTTAGTGCAAAAACAGGCTGCTCTCGCTCTGAAACGCTCATTTTTCACATAAGCCACTTTTCAGCCTTAGGAGACTGTACAGTGCTAAAACAGCCTCCTATCGCTCTGAAACGCTCATTTTTGACATAACCCACTTTTCAGCCTTAATGAATTAAATTCCAGGTAAAAACTCCTTTGCCATGAAGAAGATCCAAATTCAACAAGTTCAGGCTAGTAAACCTGTTTGAAAGACCTTTTTTCAGTGAAATGCAGCTTAGTGCAAAAACAGGCTGCTCTCGCTCTGAAACGCTCATTTTTCACATAAGCCACTTTTCAGCCTTAGGAGACTGTACACTGCTAAAACAGCCTCCTATCGCTCTGAAACGCTCATTTTTGACATAACCCACTTTTCAGCCTTAATGAATTAAATTCCAGGTAAAAACTCCTTTGCCATGAAGAAGATCCAAATTCAACAAGTTCAGGCTAGTAAACCTGTTTGAAAGACCTTTTTTCAGTGAAATGCAGCTTAGTGCAAAAACAGGCTGCTCTCGCTCTGAAACGCTCATTTTTCACATAAGCCACTTTTCAGCCTTAGGCGACTGTACAGTGCTAAAACAGCCTCCAATCGCTCTGAAACGCTCATTTTTGACATAAGCCACTTTTCACCTTTAATGAATGAAATTCCAGGTAAAACCTCCTTTGCCATGAAGAAGATCCAAATTCATCCAGTTCAGGCTAGTAAACCTGGTTGAAAGACCTTTTTTCAGTGAAATGCAGCTTAGTGCCAAAACAGGCTGCTCTCGCTCTGAAACGCTCATTTTTCACATAAGCCACTTTTCAGCCTTATAGGCGACTGTACAGTGCAAAAACAGCCTCCTCTCGCTCTGAAACGCTCATTTTTCACATAAGCCACTTTTCAGCGCTAAAACAGCCTCCAATCGCTCTGAAAGGCTCATTTTTGACATAAGCCACTTTTCACCTTTAATGAATGAAATTCCAGGTAAAAACTCCTTTGCCATGAAGAAGATCCAAATTCATCCAGTTCAGGCTAGTAAACCTGGTTGAAAGACCTTTTTTCAGTGAAATGCAGCTTAGTGCCAAAACAGGCTGCTCTCGCTCTGAAACGCTCATTTTTCACATAAGCCACTTTTCAGCCTTAGGCGACTGTACAGTGCTAAAACAGCCTCCAATCGCTCTGAAACGCTCATTTTTGACATAAGCCACTTTTCACCTTTAATGAATGAAGTTCCAGGTAAAAACTCCTTTGCCATGAAGAAGATCCAAATTCAACCAGTTCAGGCTAGTAAACCTGTTTGAAAGACCTTTTTTCAGTGAAATGCAGCTTAGTGCAAAAACAGGCTGCTCTCGCTCTGAAACGCTCATTTTTCACATAAGCCACTTTTCAGCCTTAGGAGACTGTACAGTGCTAAAACAGCCTCCTATCGCTCTGAAACGCTCATTTTTGACATAACCCACTTTTCAGCCTTAATGAATTAAATTCCAGGTAAAAACTCCTTTGCCATGAAGAAGATCCAAATTCAACAAGTTCAGGCTAGTAAACCTGTTTGAAAGACCTTTTTTCAGTGAAATGCAGCTTAGTGCAAAAACAGGCTGCTCTCGCTCTGAAACGCTCATTTTTCACATAAGCCACTTTTCAGCCTTAGGAGACTGTACACTGCTAAAACAGCCTCCTATCGCTCTGAAACGCTCATTTTTGACATAACCCACTTTTCAGCCTTAATGAATGAAATTCCAGGTAAAACCTCCTTTGCCATGAAGAAGATCCAAATTCATCCAGTTCAGGCTAGTAAACCTGGTTGAAAGACCTTTTTTCAGTGAAATGCAGCTTAGTGCCAAAACAGGCTGCTCTCGCTCTGAAACGCTCATTTTTCACATAAGCCACTTTTCAGCCTTATAGGCGACTGTACAGTGCAAAAACAGCCTCCTCTCGCTCTGAAACGCTCATTTTTCACATAAGCCACTTTTCAGCCTTAGGCGACTGTACAGTGCTAAAACAGCCTCCTATCGCTCTGAAACGCTCATTTTTGACATAAGCCACTTTTCACCCTTAATGAATGAAATTCCAGGTAAAAACTCCTTTGCCGTGAAGAAGATCCAAATTCAACCAGTTCAGGCTAGTAAACCTGTTTGAAAGACCTTTTTTCAGTGAAATGCAGCTTAGTGCCAAAACAGGCTGCTCTCGCTCTGAAACGCTCATTTTTCACATAAGCCACTTTTCAGCCTTAGGCGACTGTACAGTGCAAAAACAGGCTGCTCTCGCTCTGAAACGCTCATTTTTCACATAAGCCACTTTTCAGCGCTAAAACAGCCTCCAATCGCTCTGAAACGCTCATTTTTGACATAAGCCACTTTTCACCTTTAATGAATGAAATTCCAGGTAAAAACTCCTTTGCCATGAAGAAGATCCAAATTCATCCAGTTCAGGCTAGTAAACCTGGTTGAAAGACCTTTTTTCAGTGAAATGCAGCTTAGTGCCAAAACAGGCTGCTCTCGCTCTGAAACGCTCATTTTTCACATAAGCCACTTTTCAGCCTTATAGGCGACTGTACAGTGCAAAAACAGCCTCCAATCGCTCTGAAACGCTCATTTTTGACATAAGCCACTTTTCAGCCTTAAAGAATGAAATTCCAGGTAAAAACTCCTTTGCCATGAAGAAGATCCAAATTCAACCAGTTCAGGCTAGTAAACCTGTTTGAAAGACCTTTTTTCAGTGAAATGCAGCTTAGTGCAAAAACAGGCTGCTCTCGCTCTGAAACGCTCATTTTTCACATAAGCCACTTTTCAGCCTTATAGGCGACTGTACAGTGCAAAAACAGCCTCCTCTCGCTCTGAAACGCTACATTTTTCACATAAGCCACTTTTCAGCCTTAGGCGACTGTACAGTGCTAAAACAGCCTCCTATCGCTCTGAAACGCTCATTTTTGACATAACCCACTTTTCAGCCTTAATGAATGAAATTCCAGGTAAAAACTCCTTTGCCATGAAGAAGATCCAAATTCAACAAGTTCAGGCTAGTAAACCTGTTTGAAAGACCTTTTTTCAGTGAAATGCAGCTTAGTGCAAAAACAGGCTGCTCTCGCTCTGAAACGCTCATTTTTCACATAAGCCACTTTTCAGCCTTAGGCGACTGTACAGTGCAAAAACAGGCTGCTCTCGCTCTGAAACGCTCATTTTTCACATAAGCCACTTTTCAGCGCTAAAACAGCCTCCAATCGCTCTGAAAGGCTCATTTTTGACATAAGCCACTTTTCACCTTTAATGAATGTAATTCCAGGTAAAAACTCCTTTGCCATGAAGAAGATCCAAATTCATCCAGTTCAGGCTAGTAAACCTGGTTGAAAGACCTTTTTTCAGTGAAATGCAGCTTAGTGCCAAAACAGGCTGCTCTCGCTCTGAAACGCTCATTTTTCACATAAGCCACTTTTCAGCCTTATAGGCGACTGTACAGTGCAAAAACAGCCTCCTCTCGCTCTGAAACGCTCATTTTTCACATAAGCCACTTTTCAGCCTTAGGCGACTGTACAGTGCTAAAACAGCCTCCAATCGCTCTGAAACGCTCATTTTTGACATAAGCCACTTTTCACCTTTAATGAATGAAGTTCCAGGTAAAAACTCCTTTGCCATGAAGAAGATCCAAATTCAACCAGTTCAGGCTAGTAAACCTGTTTGAAAGACCTTTTTTCAGTGAAATGCAGCTTAGTGCAAAAACAGGCTGCTCTCGCTCTGAAACGCTCATTTTTCACATAACCCACTTTTCAGCCTTAGGCGACTGTACAGTGCAAAAACAGGCTGCTCTCGCTCTGAAACGCTCATTTTTCACATAAGCCACTTTTCAGCGCGTAAACAGCCTCCAATCGCTCTGAAACGCTCATTTTTGACATAAGCCACTTTTCAGCCTTAGGCGACTGTACAGTGCTAAAACAGCCTCCTATCGCTCTGAAACGCTCATTTTTGACATAAGCCACTTTTCACCCTTAATGAATGAAATTCCAGGTAAAAACTCCTTTGCCGTGAAGAAGATCCAAATTCAACCAGTTCAGGCTAGTAAACCTGTTTGAAAGACCTTTTTTCAGTGAAATGCAGCTTAGTGCCAAAACAGGCTGCTCTCGCTCTGAAACGCTCATTTTTCACATAAGCCACTTTTCAGCCTTAGGCGACTGTACAGTGCAAAAACAGGCTGCTCTCGCTCTGAAACGCTCATTTTTCACATAAGCCACTTTTCAGCGCTAAAACAGCCTCCAATCGCTCTGAAACGCTCATTTTTGACATAAGCCACTTTTCACCTTTAATGAATGAAATTCCAGGTAAAAACTCCTTTGCCATGAAGAAGATCCAAATTCATCCAGTTCAGGCTAGTAAACCTGTTTGAAAGACCTTTTTTCAGTGAAATGCAGCTTAGTGCCAAAACAGGCTGCTCTCGCTCTGAAACGCTCATTTTTCACATAAGCCACTTTTCAGCCTTATAGGCGACTGTACAGTGCAAAAACAGCCTCCTCTCGCTCTGAAACGCTCATTTTTCACATAAGCCACTTTTCAGCCTTAGGCGACTGTACAGTGCTAAAACAGCCTCCTATCGCTCTGAAACGCTCATTTTTGACATAACCCACTTTTCAGCCTTAATGAATGAAATTCCAGGTAAAAACTCCTTTGCCATGAAGAAGATCCAAATTCAACCAGTTCAGGCTAGTAAACCTGTTTGAAAGACCTTTTTTCAGTGAAATGCAGCTTAGTGCAAAAACAGGCTGCTCTCGCTCTGAAACGCTCATTTTTCACATAAGCCACTTTTCAGCGCTAAAACAGCCTCCAATCGCTCTGAAACGCTCATTTTTTACATAAGCCACTTTTCACCTTTAATGAATGAAATTCCAGGTAAAAACTCCTTTGCCATGAAGAAGATCCAAATTCAACCAGTTCAGGCTAGTAAACCTGTTTGAAAGACCTTTTTTCAGTGAAATGCAGCTTAGTGCAAAAACAGGCTGCTCTCGCTCTGAAACGCTCATTTTTCACATAAGCCACTTTTCAGCCTTAGGCGACTGTACAGTGCTAAAACAGCCTCCAATCGCTCTGAAACACTCATTTTTGACATAAGCCACTTTTCACCTTTAATGAATGAAATTCCAGGTAAAAACTCCTTTGCCATGAAGAAGATCCAAATTCAACCAGTTCAGGCTAGTAAACCTGTTTGAAAGACCTTTTTTCAGTGAAATGCAGCTTAGTGCAAAAACAGGCTGCTCTCGCTCTGAAACGCTCATTTTTCACATAAGCCACTTTTCAGCGCTAAAACAGCCTCCAATCGCTCTGAAACGCTCATTTTTGACATAAGCCACTTTTCACCTTTAATGAATGAAATTCCAGGTAAAAACTCCTTTGCCATGAAGAAGATCCAAATTCAACCAGTTCAGGCTAGTAAACCTGTTTGAAAGACCTTTTTTCAGTGAAATGCAGCTTAGTGCAAAATCAGGCTGCTCTCGCTCTGAAACGCTCATTTTTCACATAAGCCACTTTTCAGCCTTAGGCGACTGTACAGTGCTAAAACAGCCTCCTATCGCTCTGAAACGCTCATTTTTGACATAACCCACTTTTCAGCCTTAATGAATTAAATTCCAGGTAAAAACTCCTTTGCCATGAAGAAGATCCAAATTCAACAAGTTCAGGCTAGTAAACCTGTTTGAAAGACCTTTTTTCAGTGAAATGCAGCTTAGTGCAAAAACAGGCTGCTCTCGCTCTGAAACGCTCATTTTTCACATAAGCCACTTTTCAGCCTTAGGCGACTGTGCAGTGCTAAAACAGCCTCCTATCGCTCTGAAACGCTCATTTTTGACATAAGCCACTTTTCACCCTTAATGAATTAAATTCCAGGTAAAAACTCCTTTGCCATGAAGAAGATCCAAATTCAACAAGTTCAGGCTAGTAAACCTGTTTGAAAGACCTTTTTTCAGTGAAATGCAGCTTAGTGCAAAAACAGGCTGCTCTCGCTCTGAAACGCTCATTTTTCACATAAGCCACTTTTCAGCCTTAGGCGACTGTGCAGTGCTAAAACAGCCTCCTATCGCTCTGAAACGCTCATTTTTGACATAAGCCACTTTTCACCCTTAATGAATTAAATTCCAGGTAAAAACTCCTTTGCCATGAAGAAGATCCAAATTCAACAAGTTCAGGCTAGTAAACCTGTTTGAAAGACCTTTTTTCAGTGAAATGCAGCTTAGTGCAAAAACAGGCTGCTCTCGCTCTGAAACGCTCATTTTTCACATAAGCCACTTTTCAGCCTTAGGCGACTGTGCAGTGCTAAAACAGCCTCCTATCGCTCTGAAACGCTCATTTTTCACATAAGCCACTTTTCAGCGCTAAAACAGCCTCCAATCGCTCTGAAACGCTCATTTTTGACATAAGCCACTTTTCACCTTTAATGAATGAAATTCCAGGTAAAAACTCCTTTGCCATGAATAAGATCCAAATTCAACCAGTTCAGGCTAGTAAACCTGTTTGAAAGACCTTTTTTCAGTGAAATGCAGCTTAGTGCAAAATCAGGCTGCTCTCGCTCTGAAACGCTCATTTTTCACATAAGCCACTTTTCAGCCTTAGGCGACTGTACAGTGCTAAAACAGCCTCCTATCGCTCTGAAACGCTCATTTTTGACATAACCCACTTTTCAGCCTTAATGAATTAAATTCCAGGTAAAAACTCCTTTGCCATGAAGAAGATCCAAATTCAACAAGTTCAGGCTAGTAAACCTGTTTGAAAGACCTTTTTTCAGTGAAATGCAGCTTAGTGCAAAAACAGGCTGCTCTCGCTCTGAAACGCTCATTTTTCACATAAGCCACTTTTCAGCCTTAGGCGACTGTGCAGTGCTAAAACAGCCTCCTATCGCTCTGAAACGCTCATTTTTGACATAAGCCACTTTTCACCCTTAATGAATTAAATTCCAGGTAAAAACTCCTTTGCCATGAAGAAGATCCAAATTCAACAAGTTCAGGCTAGTAAACCTGTTTGAAAGACCTTTTTTCAGTGAAATGCAGCTTAGTGCAAAAACAGGCTGCTCTCGCTCTGAAACGCTCATTTTTCACATAAGCCACTTTTCAGCCTTAGGCGACTGTGCAGTGCTAAAACAGCCTCCTATCGCTCTGAAACGCTCATTTTTCACATAAGCCACTTTTCAGCGCTAAAACAGCCTCCAATCGCTCTGAAACGCTCATTTTTGACATAAGCCACTTTTCACCTTTAATGAATGAAATTCCAGGTAAAAACTCCTTTGCCATGAATAAGATCCAAATTCAACCAGTTCAGGCTAGTAAACCTGTTTGAAAGACCTTTTTTCAGTGAAATGCAGCTTAGTGCAAAAACAGGCTGCTCTCGCTCTGAAACGCTCATTTTTCACATAAGCCACTTTTCAGCCTTAGGCGACTGTACAGTGCTAAAACAGCCTCCAATCGCTCTGAAACGCTCATTTTTGACATAAGCCACTTTTCACCTTTAATGAATGAAATTCCAGGTAAAAACTCCTTTGCCATGAAGAAGATCCAAATTCAACCAGTTCAGGCTAGTAAACCTGTTTGAAAGACCTTTTTTCAGTGAAATGCAGCTTAGTGCAAAAACAGGCTGCTCTCGCTCTGAAACGCTCATTTTTCACATAAGCCACTTTTCAGCCTTATAGGCGACTGTACAGTGCAAAAACAGGCTGCTCTCGCTCTGAAACGCTCATTTTTCACATAAGCCACTTTTCAGCCTTAGGCGACTGTACAGTGCTAAAACAGCCTCCAATCGCTCTGAAACGCTCATTTTTGACATAAGCCACTTTTCACCTTTAATGAATGAAATTCCAGGTAAAAACTCCTTTGCCATGAAGAAGATCCAAATTCAACCAGTTCAGGCTAGTAAACCTGTTTGAAAGACCTTTTTTCAGTGAAATGCAGCTTAGTGCAAAAACAGGCTGCTCTCGCTCTGAAACGCTCATTTTTCACATAAGCCACTTTTCAGCGCTAAAACAGCCTCCAATCGCTCTGAAACGCTCATTTTTGACATAAGCCACTTTTCACCTTTAATGAATGAAATTCCAGGTAAAAACTCCTTTGCCATGAAGAAGATCCAAATTCATCCAGTTCAGGCTAGTAAACCTGGTTGAAAGACCTTTTTTCAGTGAAATGCAGCTTAGTGCCAAAACAGGCTGCTCTCGCTCTGAAACGCTCATTTTTCACATAAGCCACTTTTCAGCCTTATAGGCGACTGTACAGTGCAAAAACAGCCTCCTCTCGCTCTGAAACGCTCATTTTTCACATAAGCCACTTTTCAGCCTTAGGCGACTGTACAGTGCTAAAACAGCCTCCAATCGCTCTGAAACGCTCATTTTTGACATAAGCCACTTTTCACCTTTAATGAATGAAATTCCAGGTAAAAACTCCTTTGCCATGAATAAGATCCAAATTCAACCAGTTCAGGCTAGTAAACCTGTTTGAAAGACCTTTTTTCAGTGAAATGCAGCTTAGTGCAAAAACAGGCTGCTCTCGCTCTGAAACGCTCATTTTTCACATAAGCCACTTTTCAGCCTTAGGCGACTGTACAGTGCTAAAACAGCCTCCAATCGCTCTGAAACGCTCATTTTTGACATAAGCCACTTTTCACCTTTAATGAATGAAATTCCAGGTAAAAACTCCTTTGCCATGAAGAAGATCCAAATTCAACCAGTTCAGGCTAGTAAACCTGTTTGAAAGACCTTTTTTCAGTGAAATGCAGCTTAGTGCAAAAACAGGCTGCTCTCGCTCTGAAACGCTCATTTTTCACATAAGCCACTTTTCAGCCTTATAGGCGACTGTACAGTGCAAAAACAGCCTCCTCTCGCTCTGAAACGCTCATTTTTCACATAAGCCACTTTTCAGCCTTAGGCGACTGTACAGTGCTAAAACAGCCTCCTATCGCTCTGAAACGCTCATTTTTGACATAAGCCACTTTTCAGCCTTAATGAATGAAATTCCAGGTAAAAACTCATTCAGGCTAGTAAACCTGTTTGAAAGACCTTTTTTCAGTGAAATGCAGCTTAGTGCAAAAACAGGCTGCTCTCGCTCTGAAACGCTCATTTTTCACATAAGCCACTTTTCAGCGCTAAAACAGCCTCCAATCGCTCTGAAACGCTCATTTTTGACATAAGCCACTTTTCACCTTTAATGAATGAAATTCCAGGTAAAAACTCCTTTGCCATGAAGAAGATCCAAATTCAACCAGTTCAGGCTAGTAAACCTGTTTGAAAGACCTTTTTTCAGTGAAATGCAGCTTAGTGCAAAAACAGGCTGCTCTCGCTCTGAAACGCTCATTTTTCACATAAGCCACTTTTCAGCCTTAATGAATGAAATTCCAGGTAAAAACTCCTTTGCCATGAAGAAGATCCAAATTCAACCAGTTCAGGCTAGTAAACCTGTTTGAAAGACCTTTTTTCAGTGAAATGCAGCTTAGTGCAAAAACAGGCTGCTCTCGCTCTGAAACGCTCATTTTTCACATAAGCCACTTTTCACCCTTAATGAATGAAATTCCAGGTAAAAACTTCTTTGCCATGAAGAAGATACAAATTCAACCAGTTCAGGCTAGTAAACCTGTTTGAAAGACCTTTTTTCAGTGAAATGCAGCTTAGTGCAAAAACAGGCTGCTCTCGCTCTGAAACGCTCATTTTTCACATAAGCCACTTTTCAGCCTTAGGCTAAAACAGCCTCCTATCGCTCTGAAACGCTCATTTTTGACATAAGCCACTTTTCACCCTTAATGAATGAAATTCCAGGTAAAAACTCCTTTGCCATGAAGAAGATACAAATTCAACCAGTTCAGGCTAGTAAACCTGTTTGAAAGACCTTTTTTCAGTGAAATGCAGCTTAGGCGACTGTACAGTGCTAAAACAGCCTCCTATCGATCTGAAACGCTAATTTTTCACATAAGCCACTTTTCACCCTTAATGAATGAAATTCCAGGTAAAAACTCCTTTGCCATGAAGAAGATCCAAATTCAACCAGTTCAGGCTAGTAAACCTGTTTGAAAGACCTTTTTTCAGTGAAATGCAGCTTAGGCGACTGTACAGTGCTAAAACAGCCTCCTATTGCTCTGAAACGCTCATTTTTGACATAACCCACTTTTCAGCCTTAATGAATTAAATTCCAGGTAAAAACTCCTTTGCCATGAAGAAGATCCAAATTCAACCAGTTCAGGCTAGTAAACCTGTTTGAAAGACCTTTTTTCAGTGAAATGCAGCTTAGTGCAAAAACAGGCTGCTCTCGCTCTGAAACGCTCATTTTTCACATAAGCCACTTTTCAGCCTTAGGCGACTGTACAGTGCTAAAACAGCCTCCTATCGCTCTGAAACGCTTATTTTTGACATAAGCCACTTTTCACCCTTAATGAATGAAATTCCAGGTAAAAACTCCTTTGCCATGAAGAAGATCCAAATTCAACCAGTTCAGGCTAGAAAACCTGTTTGAAAGACCTTTTTTCAGTGAAATGCAGCTTAGGCGACTGTACAGTGCTAAAACAGGCTCCTCTCGCTCTGAAACGCTCATTTTTAACATAAGCCACTTTTCACCCTTAATGAATTAAATTCCAGGTAAAAACTCCTTTGCCATGAAGAAGATCCAAATTGTCGGGGTTCGATACTTTGAAACGCTGGTTTGGAAAGATGATGGCCCAGTCGGCAAACTTTAGTTTGGTGATTTTCTTTTTATTACACCAACAACCCAAAGACAAAAATACCCACAGGTGGCAAAGCAACAAAAAAAATGCAGGAATATTTACAATATGACAGAGTAAAAAAAATATTTACAAGGAACAGGCAGCAACTGTCATCCACATGCCACTCAGCCGAATCCTTCCTTCAAGTGAGCCGAGCTCTCTTTAAATACCCCCTTGGCCCCTCCCCCGGGCAAACCAATTAACAAAACACAGGGGTTAAGAAACATAAACTGGGAAACAACCCAGATAGCAAAATTCTTTTGGCCCATATCTGGCCCACACCTGACATGTTCATCCGGTCCACATACCGCATGGAATGATGTCACTTGGGAGGTCCGCTCCTGTTTGCCAAAAGTGGGCCACAACCAAGCCATCACAATGCCAGATGTCAACCAAAAACAGGCCAAATAAACCAGCAATCAACCGAATGTGGGCCACTGTACACTTTTATTCTGGCCCAAGTACGGCATGGGAAGATGGCACAAGGGTGGTCCACAGTTGTTTGCCAGAAGTGGGCCACAACCAAACCAACACAGTGCCAAATGTCAGCCGACACGCAATAAACCAGCACTCACCCAAATGTGGGCCACCACTGTACATTTTTATTCTGGCCCACATCCCACATGGAATGATGGCACATGAGTGGTCCACAGCTGTTTGCTAGAAGTGGGCCACAACCAAACCAACACAGTGCCAAATGTCAGCCATGACCAAATAAACCAGCACTCACCCAAATGTGGGCCACCACTGTACATTTTTATTCTGGCCCATATACCACTTGGAATGATGGCACAAATGTGGTCCACAGTTGTTTGCCAGAAGTGGGCCACAACCAAACCAACACAGTGCCAAGTGTCAGCCAAAAATAGACCAAATAAACCAGCACTCACCCAAATTTGGGCCACTATGCATTTTTATTCTGACCCACCTACCACATGGAATGACATGAGTGGTCCACACTTGTTTCTCACATATGACCCACAGCCTAGTCATAATGCTACATATTAACCAAGAGCTGAATACATCAGAACTGGTTTACAGTCTATGATCTTGTCTAGCCTGTACACATTGGAGTCACAACCAAACCATGACAAAGTTCTATGTCAAATATGAACACATCATATAAATAAACCAGAACTGGTCTGAATTTGTGGCTACTGTACATGTCATTATGGTACCTCCAGATACTGTGTTAAATGGTGGCAATGGTCCAGTCTTGTTGGTCTCAGTCAAAGATGAAGATACCTACTGAAGAATTGAAGAAAAAACCAGACACGAGAAACAACTTGTGAACAGTAGAGAACTATTTTATTTTTTTAACATGTGCCACAAACAACAACACAACACAAACAAAACAAACATGAAGATGAACATGAAAATTCTGACTGCGGAACACTGTTGCGGAACACGCTCACTCATGGCCCCACCATTGTCTCCTCTTCATCTGGCCCTTTAAGAAATGCACAAAAGAACATATTTTGTTGACTCAGTAAAGCAGTACTGTGGTTACTGTATATGGTTGCAGTGCAAAACACAAAACCTTATCAGGAGACCAAACAAAAAAGGCCCTGTAAAGTGATATAAAGTTATACAATATTGTGTTCATCAAACACTCTGACAAACTTCACATTTAACCTGAAGTTACAGTAATAAAACATAATGTATATTTGAGTTTGTCTTCATGTTAAAGGGGAATAGTGCACAGCCATTTGATTTTTTGCTATTTTGCTAACCTTTCCTCAGCATTTGTTGGTTCACTGAAGCCAGCCATAATGCAATTAATGGAGCATATCATATACATGTTGCAATGTGTGTATTTGTGTGGTTCTATCCTTTCATAAAAAGATAATGGATACAGGGTGTTTTGGTGTGTCATGATGCTGCCAGCACGAGAGCTGGGATACTGGGTCGGAGGGTCTGATCTTACAAGGTTGGTTTTCAGCCAAGTGACGCTAGGTGGAAGGCAGAGAGCCTCCATTCTCCCTGGAACAAGCCAGCAACATTACTCTGAAGCTGTTTCATTAAAGCATAAGTAAGCGGAATGTTTGTGTTAATATAAGTCTTATATAGTTATATCTTCCGACAGCAATCACTTATATAGAGTGTTTGGTCCGAAACACGGGTCTGTCAGTCACCCTGCTCTGCTGTAAGCCGAGGAGAAAACTTTCCTTGTATCCTACAACCTTTATCCAATGAGGAGAGAGAACGGCATAAAGGGGCGGTCCTCTCTGTGTGTGCAGCCAAGGGATGCACGCGCATGTGTTGACGTAGGGAAGAGGGCGGGGACTGCTAACTCCATCCGCTGACAGGAAGTTAGCCAAAACGACCGGATCGCTTACTTCTGCTTTAAGTAAAAAGTAGGTAAAAATCTTGAATATTTCCTCTTTAATGACTCTCCATGGGGACCCCCAAGATAGCTGTCAGTCTGGTGGTGCGTAATAGGTATCCACAAAACTGGACATTTACTGGACCAGAGGTCTGTGTGCTATGGCACGGTGCTCTGGCGGAACACTGGGGCCATACTCAGATCTAAAAGCCCTCACAAGAGGAGAGAGTTGGGATAAAAGTTGAGGTGAGGTCTCTCTGTCCTGGTTTATTCTTTATATATTATGCCAAGGTAAGTATTATATTCCATTGCAACATGGCTGAGGCTCTCAGTTGGAAGCAACTCCATCCTACATATTAAACCTATCACATATCAAGTCTGAGATGACAATGAGTCAGCTAGCCTCACTCACACAATCGCTGTGTAGTTACATCAGACCTGCCCACATGGTGGAGCTGAAGACCATGAATGCAGCAGTAAAGGGAAAAGTTTGAGGTTAGATAAGACCACATCTTAAGACTCAAAACTTCATCCACTCATGTTAACATTAGAAGTATGTTTTTGTGTTTGATAGGGGGTTCTTTCATTCCAGCTCAATTTAGCAGGGAGATGGCATGTAATATTAATATATTTAAAAATATATTTCAGCTGTTGCTTCATATTCATTAATTTATTTTGTAGATAGAATATTATACTAAAGTCAAATACAGTTTTCATTAAAGATGTGTTTCTAACTGAAATGTGATTTCCCTACTTTTCAGACCCATGTACTGGCTTTTAAGAAAGGCAATGGGTGACAATTCCAGTTACAGTTTACATTACTGTCCCACCACTGCCAAGTGAAATCTTTACATTTACAAGAAAATGGCTATGCTTGCTGCATGGTGGCTGAACAAGCTTCTAATTCCTAAGTGACCATAGCGGAAAAAATGGCAAAAATCACAACACTGCCTTTTTTAATTGTATTTGCTCATTTAGAATTGGGGAGATTTGTTCTGTACTTTGCGCTCGTTTTTTTTTTACATATGCTGACAGCTTCATCTTGATTTCTGCTGTAGAACAGTATCACACATATATTGCAAAATAGGTATTGTAGCTGACTTACGTGCGAGCTGTGTGGCACGCCTTTTCTCCTCTCTCTCTCTCCTCCCACCATCCCTGTCTCCAGCGAGATGAAGCCACCTTTTTATATAAGCCTCCACCTCCTGGTCTGTTGCAGTGGCCGTCAATTGATTGTTTCTGACCGTTCCTAAAAATTGAGAAAACTGTAAAGCTTTGGATAGATTGCACACAATGGTGAGAAATGGCTAACTGCATGACATGCTATATCCTGCCCATAGTTGGGCAGCAATGAATGTAGTTTGAAAACAGTCTAGCCATGACCAGCCAATTACTAAAATTGTAGGAGGAAAACTCTCGCCTTCAGCTGACGAACTGATTGCAGACTGGTGCATCTTAGAGCAGGGGGCAGATAAATAGCTGGAGAAGATGGTGAAGCACATAGTTTTAGATATTTTTATTATGGTGCAGGTTGCTGACATTTCGGCACAGAGTATGTCTTCTTCAAAGCAAACAGAGCAATTTAAGAATGGCAGCTTTAAACTGGTGCCTTATAAAATGTGATTGGGTGTATATGTTGTTGTATTATAAGTATTTTATAACGAGTATTAGACTATCAGCATTTTTAATTAATTGTATTACTTAAAGCTATGGTCTAAGGTCTGAAAGACGATGAGAAGCCGCCATTAGCAGCACCGTGGAGAGCTCCAGAGCTGGAGGGAGACTCGTCGCTCTGGGCGACCCAGCACAGGGTGCTGTATGTGGGGGAGAGGAGTAGGAAGACCGGGGCCTGTAGCTCCGCGGCGCCGTAGTTCGCAGAGCGACCCCGCTCAGGTTGCCGCTGCGGCTAGAAGCGGCTGTGTGTTGGGGAGAGGATCAGGGAGACTCGACGCGGCACCGGTACCAGTAATAACGGCAGCAACACATTCTGTGCTTCTGTACTGTGCTTCTCTGAATCCTAGTGGGGCTTTCAGCGGCATGTGTTTAAACATGTACCCTCTGACTGTTATAATCATATGGATGCTGTTATAATGTGTTGTGATTGAGATCCTGACCCACCAAACAGCCTGGAAAGTGACAAAGTTACGTTTTTCGTACAAAATTACATAATCACCATCAGTAAACAATACGCTGTCTGACTATTTCACTCGCGGGGAGGGATGCTGTTTTCTGGAGGGAAAGTTCACTGCCACAGAGATTTATTTTTCTTGTCTCACACAGAGTCGTTGAACATGGGTCGGCATGTTCTCTGACCACTTTGCCACCACTTCTCAACTGCCTGCTCTGCATTATAGTCCTCAACCTCAGGGAAATGCAATGATATACGGAGGAGGGAATTGAGCATTTTGTTTGAGAGTGAGCGTTTGACATTTTTTTTTTCACTGTCCCGTAATTGTCCCGGACAAAATATAAGTGTGTCCCAGCAGGAATTTTTATGGTCCCCGCCGGGACATCGTTAATTTCGAGCCCTGCTGCCTGGTCATATTAACCTTGTATAAAAACTGAATGTTAACTAGCTAACATTTTTCGCAGCACTGGCAACCTGACAAAACAATGTGAAGTTCCAACAATAAGAGCTGAATGTTTCCCACAGAAATTCATTCATTTATTTTTCGTTCAGGGACTCACCTCACCGTGACTTCTCTCCTCGATCTCCGGCTCGCGCACTTTTTGCTCCCTTGCTCCCTTTCGTCAATTCGAATATGATGCATTCAAAAGACTCGTAATTTGGAAAACTCCAACTTAAAGCGGAAAAAAACATAACGGAAAGTAGAGTTTGAATAAAGATACGATCCTTACAGACTTAATAGCGTTGACTTAATAAAAAAAAAAAAAAAAAAAAAAAACACTGTCACTGTGGGTGATATGTTCAGGTAAATGTAGGTCAATACATTTTCCAATGTCGACCTGCCAGTCATTTTCTATGTGACACAGAGAGCAGGTGGGAGCGGTTTCTGTTCACAAATGAACTGTCACTCTTGGCCTAGGCTATGCTCTTATTGGCACACTCGGTCAAGGAATGTACAGTATGTTGTGAATTTAATGAATTGAATTGAATTTATTTATTTAAAACAGGGACAATGCACAAAAAAACATTAATCTTGTAAGACAAGAAGAGATGCTTTGAGCCAGGTTATAGTTCCGCCTGTAGTCCCTGGGCAGGTAAAGTTAAAGCAGATACAGTATTAAAATCATTGAAATATGAGTGACATGATGACCATAATATTTTAAAAATAGACAGAATACACTAGTAAAAGCAGGGAACAAGAGCACCAAATCATGAAGTGCACAACAGCACATACTCTCTTACTCTTATCACACATTCAAACAGATAACAGTCCAACTATCCTCCTCTAATAACCACATTCATACACATATTAATAACCAGACACGTATACACACATGTAACTCAACAATGTGTGCAAACTCGCTTCCTCAGTAACCAGCGCTTTGACAAGCATGAGAACATGTAGGGATTTGTACATACACTGAAAAAAGGAACATGTTGGATTAACTTAATTCAATGGTGGACATTGGTTGCACACAGATGTTTTGCTTTGGCAGCAACTTAAACAATTGAGTTAAATTAACACAAGTTATTCATGTTCAATAAACCTGTATATTTTGTGTTGATACAGTGTGATTAAAACATGTTTTGATAAAGTAATTTGAGCTCTTGGAACATTTAAATCCTTCACAATTTCATCACTTCATTTCAACACTATTCAATAACTTTTACTCCAATACTATTTGGTAGCGTAAATACTACACGTTATTTTCATTTTACATGTTCGTATTATAGTCTAGTGTCAATTACACAATTTTACAATGGAGGCCTAAAAACAGATTGTTTGTATTGTTCTCTGAAGATGGTTGCCTGTACCACTAGTAACCTTTCAAAATAAAATGTCTAATTTCACTGCAGTGACAGTAGGTAAAGAATTGAACTGACATTACTGTTCTACTGTAATACAAATCAACAGTGAACAAGTAATGTCAGTTTTTCAGTGTTTTACCGACTCAGCCACAGAATGGAAATTAGACCTTTTCTTTTGAAAAGGCTACAGGCAACCATCTTTGAAGAGAACAATACAAACATTATGTTCAAGGTCTCTATTGTCAAGATTAAATTAAATAACAATTGTAACTGTAAACAATTCGATTCAACTATAGAACTGATTTGAAATGCAAAAACGTTAGTTGCCATTGCCATTTCAACAATCATTTATTTTAATGCCTAATACCTTTCTATTAACTCTCTTAATCATTGACATTACCCATTTTTACCCCAATTAAAAACAGAAATGAACAGTTGCATGTCAAAGCCTTTATTCAAGAGCCATAGGATAAACAGCAATGACTGACCTCATTGTGACATCTTGGTTCAAAACAGAACAGTATCTTAGAAGTATTTAAAATTCCTTACTACAACTGAAACATCCCATGCTGTTGCTGATTGTTCACCTGGAAATTCAACCTCCAAAATGCAGGAGAGCAAGTGTGAGCTTTAATTGTCCTCCTACCTGGAGCTAACCGCCTCACGTGCACAACAACAGTGAGCTCTCCTTACTGGAACAGTTTTGTCTTTAAGCTTTGGGCTTTCCTCGAGAGTTGAGCCACATCCAACTCCATTACCACCTTTTGAATCACTTCAAAAGTATAGCGGAGCTGTGACGGATACCTCATGTTCAAAGAGTAAAAAAGTCCAAACAGGAAGGCTGTTGCAAGGGCTACATTATCCAGATCTTGAAGAACCACCACACCCTCGATGATGATGCCAACATCAGAAAAGTCATTGCCTGGCGTCTCTCTGGTGACATATTCCCACTGTCGTTTTCTCAATGGCACTCAGTGCAGTGGCCTCAGTCATGTCCTGGTTAAAGATAAAACATTTCTTGAAGCTTTTTAAAAATAAATAAATAAAATAAAAAAATTGATGCTTTTGAATGCAGCAATTCTAATGCAATAGTTTATTT
Organism: Pagrus pagrus; assembly: GCF_965226575.1. Lineage (NCBI taxonomy): Eukaryota > Metazoa > Chordata > Actinopteri > Spariformes > Sparidae > Pagrus > Pagrus pagrus. The sequence continues at coordinate 19,135 of NW_028175408.1, forward strand.
AAACCCATGTAAGCAGCATAGCAGATTACTACAGCCAAAGATTGCCCTGCCATGCTGCCATTCATGGTCAATTTCTGAGAGAAAAAATAAAATACAGACATAACAAATTCCAGATCAAATGAAGAAGAGCCTTCAAGCTAATGTAAAGACTGAATTCTCGTCCTCATTTCTTCTGGAAGTTGTTTTCATGTTCCTGGATGATTTTTTATTATTAACCTTGATTTACTCCAGGGCTGTATCCCAGTCCCAATTCTGCCCTTGTCAGATGAGGGTCAGTGCAGTGTAAGAAGATGGTGGATTTTTCCTTCTTTCACTAGATTCACAAATTTGAAGTGTTTTCACACTAGTGTAATCCCTAATGTAAGAGAAACAATATTTTTTCACTCTGTGGCAGAGGGGTCAATATAGGTGGTTTTTCACTTTCATAATGGGGGATTATGGAGAAAAAATGGACTGTTTGGACCATTTGTTTTTAATCTCAGCACTGGAATCACTTTGCCAAGGTGATAAAGATGGCAAATGGACCTAAACGGTCCAAGTAGGATCACAGGGTTAACTGAATACGTTTGGAAATGTAGCAAAGCCACAATCTACTCACAAAACACCCACCATGTACTCCTGCACCAAGACGTCGGGATTCTCATTCAGATAGATGCAGAGTCCTTTAATGAGGGACTCCCTTCCGGCATCAATGTCATCCTTAAGAATTATAACAAAGACAATAGAGATATTTGAACTCAAATTTTCAGTAGCACAGAAGAAAGTGATCAAAGACAAAAACTCTGACTTTTTTAAACAGTCAGCATGTGACACCAGTATCTAAAAACCAACAGTAAAACTACCTGTTTGGACCTGACCTTTATGGACTGGACGTTATATAATCTCCGGAGATGATATAAAAAAAGATACATTTCTCATAGTGCAGTGCAGTGACAGTGAATGCATGATAAAAATGACTGGGTCCTTTCAGTGGAATCAGTACTCACAGGTTCTCACATGAACACCATATCTATGACACAACTAGTCAGGGCATCATTTTTTAAATTACCTCCATTGCATCAAAAAGAGCTGGCCATCTCTCTTGTACATTGCTGATCATGGGAGCATCACAAAAAAAACATAAAAGCTGCTGCCAAACTGTGCTCGATTACATCTGGGTGGTCATTTAGAACACCAGTACTGCTACCTGGTTGAGCATCCTCACCAATGTCATCATCAGACGTATTTGAAGCAGATTCTGGGGAAGCGAGGGTGGCTGATACTACAATTCCTGGTTTAAAATCTTTTAGTGAAAAAGACCTGTGTTTTCTCTTGTGGGATTTAAAAGATCCTAAGATGTTTGTTTGAAATTTGCAATCCAAGAACATGCACGTTACAACCTCATTTATCTTCAAATGTGCATTAACGTGAGTCCAGTAATCCCTCTCAGACACAAGATCCTTACAAGGACACAAATGGCAACTAAATGTACATTTCTCTGACTGATGACGACTAGTTTTAATAACATCTATTCAAATGAATTAACAATGCATTCCACGTTCTAAAAGTGCATGGGCAGCTTGCATGCACACATGGAATACGATTGTTATTCCCATAATGTCTATGTCTGACTCGATAGTACTTCAGAATATGGGACCTACTTGGAAAAACTGAAGGGCAGGTCTTGCATTGCCACATTCACTCTGTCACTGGAACACTTCTAGCTGTGGAAGTAAAAACAAAGAAGGATTAAAGGTAGGGTTGGAGATCCTGGAAAAACAGTTTGAGCAGGACACATTTTAAAAATACACAGACAAAAGTCCAAGCCTAAATTAAGGCTTTAGCTAAATTAATTACATTAATCACCTGTCTGACAATATATACAGGTAAAAGTTGAACCTATGACAGAGTTGTCGTATAAGATACCACAGATGTATTAATGAGGTGGCCAGTGTCTGTGTATGCATGTGCTGAGGGATTCATTAAAATCTGTAATGCATTAACTACTACTAATTACTACTAATTACGGTAATAATAAGAGCAAATACAACATCCTGGTCTCACCACAAAAACTTGAGCCCATGATCCATCAGCTGACTCCAGGTGATATGCAGACTTGAGTTTGCATTATGAGGCATTATCTAGGCATTATGAAAACTGTATTTTAATAAACATACATTAGATGTACTCTCACCGGCAACTTTATTTAGGTACACTGCATAAACCATTGTAAAATATCAAATAATTAATGTGATTCTTCTCTGATGAGAACAGAGACTAATCATGTTCCATGTTCAAACACTGGGCTGACTGTGCAAAGCCAGCAGCTTGTATCCAAGAAAAAGTTAAGTTGCCATTATGAACATTAGGCAGTGGCAGGCCATGGCTACGTGATTATTGCTACCACTGCTCAGACAGAGCAGACGCACACCAGTTAATGTGTCCTTTTTTGTTTGAATTTCCTCTCCTTCTGCTCATGTTCTCATTACACGGTGTTTGGGGGGAGGGGGGTCGCTAACTTAATGCCGCTGATGACATTAGCTTTGTCATCAGCGGTGTTAGCTAGTGTGTTAGCTAGTTAACACAATGTAACTGAACAGTCAGTTGGCAAACCAATTCAAACAGAAGACTAAGGAGCGCCGCAAAGTTAAGTTGAATGTAACATGGACGGCTCCCGCTCAAAAAACAAATTCAAATAAAACATAGTGATAAAATAGCGCGAGCAAATAAGCTCATGGGACTTTACCGAACTCACTTAGTTCAACGTTAACGTTACGTAGTGACTCTCAAGACATTAAACTACATTTGGCTGAGATTTCGACAATATTTAATCAGAAAATCCAGACTTACCGACCGAATCGTGGCGTGGCGTGGCGGACCGTACGGCGAGCTCTTGGACGTGACTGTAAAGTGCGCAAGACGAAATCGCGTGCGGTATCGCGATAATTAACATCGCTACTTTATTGACTCACTTCATCCCAACATGATCTGAACAAATTAATGTACCCTCTCTGCATATTATGTAGTTTCTACACTATATAGTTACGTTTAACTTTAAAACATGAGGCAATTGTGTTCAATACACCCAAGATGCTGACATAAATCCAAGAGTTGGCCAGTCTCCTTTTTTCAGTGTAGAATAAGTTCTGGAAGGACATTCCATTGGCCACACATGAAAATGCATATACTCAAATCAGAGAAAACACAGAATTGTTGGTCAATATATATATATTTTTATAAATTAACTTTCATCAACAAACAACAAATTCATCACAGTCAGCATATTATTTATACTGACAGATAATATTGCACTAAGAGAAGAACAAGTTAAACTTGACTATGCCTACTGTATGTAATTCCTGCTGGTATCAGACGGATAACAACTCTCAGAATTCACCATCCGCTTGTTGTGTTAACTTTTTTCTCTCAGATTTTTATGAACGGTTTTGTTTCTCTTTGTATCATGGGTGCAACATCCGGGCTTGCCATGGGGATGTGTTGTTCATGATAGACATTAGCTTGGATAAAATTCTCACCTCCATAGTGGAGAACACAATTAAGGCAGTTCAGGCCTAAAAGTCTTCAGTCCTCTAACTGCTTCAAGCTCCAGCAAAGAAGCTTGACGGGGGCTCCATTAGTGGCGAGCTTCTTCCAGAATGAGTGAAGGATCAATATTGCAGGTCGTTCATGCTGCAACATTGCCAATCATGCCCATCATGGAACATTTCCACCGAAAAAGGAATATCTACTTGCACTTTGCACTTTGGATTCCTTGTTTTTTCCCCTGTCCGAGACTTAGGCTCGTTGACTCTTTTGTTGCTACTTTATTTCTGTTGGACTTTGATTACCTGTTTATTTACCTCTTTCTAAAATAATAAACTGTTCCATTTGAGTCTGCATTTGGGTCCTGTTATCCCCTATACCCTGAATAGTGGACAGCGGTTCAATGAGAGAAGCAAACTAACTTAACTTAACTTGTCTTGTCTTTTCTTGTCCTGGCACATTTGTACTTCACAAAGTATGGACCCCACAATGTTACTGAACCATATGTGGGCCACTTTAGGCTCACATCCAGATTAGTCGATGCTAACTTGCCGTCTTTCGGCCAAAAATGGCCCAAATGTGTTTCAACAAAGGTGGGCCACCTGTGTGGAACCACATGTGGGCCACTTTAGGCTCACATCCAGATTAGTCGATGCTAACTTGTCGTCTTTCAGCCAAAACTGGCCCAAATGTGTTTCAATAAACACGTGTGTGGAGCCATAAGTGGGCCACTTTAGGCTCACATCCAGATTAGTCGATGCTTACTTACCGTCTTTCGGCCAAAACTGGCCCAATTGTGTTTGAGCAAAGGTGGGCCACATGCGTTTTCTCATAAGTGGGCCACATAGGCTCACATCCAGATTAGTCGATGCTAATTTGCTGTCTTTCGGCCAAAACTGGCCCAATTGTGTTTCAGCAAAGGTGGGCCACTTGCGTTTTGTCATATGTGGGCCACTTTAGGCTCACATCCAGATTAGTCGATGCTAATTTGCCGTCTTTCGGCCAAAACTGGCCCAAATGTGTTTCAACAAAGGTGGGCCACGTGTGCTAAACCATATGTGGGCCACTTTAGGCTCACATCTAGATTAGTCGATGCTAATTTGCCGTCTTTCGGCCAAAACTGGCCCAAATGTGTTTCAACAAAGGTGGGCCACTTGTGTTTTCTCATATGTGGGCCACTTTAGGCTCACATCCAGATTAGTCGATGCTAATTTGCCGTCTTTCGGCCAAAACTGGCCCAAATGTGTTTCAACAAAGGTGGGCCACGTGTGCTAAACCACATGTGGGCCACTTTAGGCTCACATCCAGATTAGTCGATGCTTACTTGCCGTCTTTCGGCCAAAACTGGCCCAATTGTGTTTCAGCAAAGGTGGGCCACTTGTATTTTCTCATATGTTGGCCACTTTAGGCTCACATCCAGATTAGTCGATGCTAATTTGCCGTCTTTTGCCCAAAACTGGCCCAAATGTGTTTCAGCAAAGGTGGGCCACGTGTGCTGAACCATATGTGGCCCAGCCTTGGTTCACTTAAGGAATAACCATTCCCTACTCTGCCACGTATTTGCCAAAGATGGGCCATATCTGTTTTGTGATATAAGGGCCGAATGTAGCATTTACCACATGGGCCAGTTTAGGCTCACATCTGTTTTGTGCGGGCCAGAAGAATGCCTACAGTGCCGGATTGTTGCCTGAAGTGGCCCACATCCGTATGCTATCTGGGAAAGCACAAAACTAACAGAACCCCTTTAAATCTAACCCCAGTACTGTGGCACTAATAACCCCTCATATGGCTGTGCCACTTTTCCCACAGAACACACACATTAACAATATTTCAAAACAATTAACACACATAGTTTAGTCCATGGTCACCTGACCCATGGAAGCGCGCCACAGTGCGCTACTTATGACGTGGCCCGGAACTGCCTCGGTTCGGCCCGTGAACCCGAGACAGACCTCTGCAGCAACAGCAGGTGAGCGTGTGTGTAGGTGTGTGTGTGTGTGTGTGTGTGTACGTGTCGCGTAGGCGCCGAGTGTGCACCCTCGACGACCCACGGAGGGGAGAACAGAGTTCAGGGTAAAAAGTTTATGTCACTGCTGGACCGCGAGATGCGGCCGGCGGGGAAACAGGTGATAAGGAGCTTGGCTCCGCCGGAACAATGAGGGCGCAGCGCGCCCCACTGGCACTCTCTGACAGAGAGAGCGCGCCGGTCAGGAAATGACGGGCGTTCAACAGCGCTCCGCCACATTATCCCCCTCCTCCCCGAGGTTGACGATGTGCGGCAACCTGGAGAGATAGTCTGCCACAACATTGGTCTTGCCCGCTCGGTGTCGGATCTGGAACTGGAACGGCTGGAGAGAGAGGTACCAGCGGGTGAGACGACTGTTGTGGTCTTTCATGGAGTTAATCCAGGTCAGAGCCCTGTGATCAGTCTCTAAGTCAAACTCTCTCCCCAGCAGGTAGTACCTCAAACTCTCCAGGGCCCATTTGATGGCCAGGCCCTCCTTCTCCACAGTGGAGTACCTGGTCTCCCGTGGCAGCAGCTTCCGGCTCAGGTACAGCACCGGTCGCTCGTCACCAGGCTCACCTTGGGCCAGGACTGCCCCCAGTCCCACCGCTGAGGCATCGGTCTGAACCAGGAACCGCTGGCTGAAGTCAGGGCTCCTCAGAACTGGCGAAGAGCACAAACAGGCCTTGAGAGCTTGGAACGCCGCCTCGCAGTCCTCGTTCCAGATGACCGGGTTCCTCTGGTCCTTCGCCGTCAGTGCTGTCAGAGGTGCTGCGAGGGTGGCGTACTGTGGGACGAACCTCCTGTACCAGCCGGCCAAGCCCAAGAAGGACCTCACCTCCTTCTTCGTGCGAGGGCGTGGGCAGCTACGGATGGCCTCGACCTTGTCCACCTGTGGTCGGACCTCCCCTCGTCCAAGCCGGTACCCCAAGTACTTCGCCTCCTCCCAGGCCCATTGACACTTGGCTGGATTCAGCGTCAGGCCTGCCTGCTGGATCTGGCCCAGGACTCGCTCCAGATCATGCAGGTGCTGCTCCCAGGTGGCACTGAAGATGACCACGTCATCGAGGTAGGTAGCACTGCAGTCCTCACACCTCCGCAGGACACGGTCCATCAGCCTCTGGAAAGTTGCTGGTGCTCCATGTAGGCCGAAGGGCATCACCGTGAACTGGAAGAGGCCAGCAGGTGTCTGGAACGCTGTGCAGGGACGACTGGACGCTTCCAGGGGTACCTGCCAGTACCCTTTACAGAGGTCCAGGGTGGTGATGAACCTAGCCCGACCAATCCTCTCCAGCAGGTCGTCGATCCGGGGCATCGGGTAGGCGTCGAACTCTGACATGGCGTTGACCTTCCTGAAGTCCATGCAGATGCGCAGGGAACCGTCCTTCTTCCCCACAATGACCACCGGGCTACACCACTCAGACTGCGACGGCTCGATCACCCCCAAGCGCTGCATCTCCTCCACCTCCTTCTGAAGTTTGGCCACCAGGTGCTGGGGCACCCGGTAGGCCCTCTGACGAACCGGCCCCTTGTCTTTCAGCCGGACCACATGCTCCACGAGGTCAGTCTTCCCACGGGTTGGCCGCGAAGAGCTTGGCGACCCGCTGGAACACCTGGCACAGCTGGCTGGACTGGGCGGCAGAGAGGTGCCCGAGAGCAGGCTCCGCAGACTGGCTCAGGTCGGCGAGGGTAGACTCCTCCTCCCCCGCGCTGTCCACCGCCGTCACCAGCAGAGACGCCACGGGAACCCGAGCCTCCCTCCACTCCTTCAGCAGGTTGACGTGGTAAACCTGCTTTGCCCTTTTCTTGTCCGGGTGGTGGATCTCGTAGGTCACCGGGCCCATCTTCCTGAGGACGGTGTACGGGCCCTGCCATTTGGCCAGCAGCTTGCTGTTGGAGGATGGCAGGAGGAGTAGGACCTTCTGGCCAGGCTGGAACTCTCTGTGCCTGGCCTGTCAGTCGTACCACGCCTTCTGGGTCTGCTTGGCCTCACGAAGGTTGACCTCGGCCTCGTCTCGGTACCTTGCCAACCGGTCCCTCATCTCCAGCACGAACTGGACCACACCACGGTCACTGGTGCCGGTTGCGGGAGACTCCCAGGTCTTCCGCAGCAGATCCAATGGCCCCTGTACCTCCCAGCCATACAGAAGCTCAAACGGGGAAAACCCTGTGGATGCTTGGGGAACCTCCCGGTAGGCGAAAAGCAGGTAGGGCAGCCACTGGTCCCAGTCTCTCCCAGTGTCGGCCACAAACTTCTGCAGCATCTTCTTCAGGGTCTGAATGAAGCGCTCGACCAGGCCGTCCGTCTGAGGGTGGTACGGGGTGGTCTTGATCGCCGAAATCCCCAGTGCCGGTGGAAGAGCTGCAGGAGTCTGGAGGTGAAGTTGGTCCCCTGGTCTGTGATGATCTCGTCCGGTACACCAACCCTGGAAAACAACTGAACAAGACAACGCAGAACAGCAGGAGCAGTGACCGTGCGCAGGGGGAAAGCCTCTGGGAACCGTGTGGCGTAGTCACAGAGCACCAGGATGTACTGGTGCCCCCCACTGCTCTTCACCAATGGGCCCACAATGTCCATGGCCACACGCCTAAACGGAGTGGAGATCATGGGCAGGGGTTGTAGGTAGGCTCGGTCGGACTGGCAGACATAGCAAGTTTTCTGACAGGTGGGACAGGTTTTGCAGAAGGTTTGCACATCAACATACATGGAAGGCCAATAGAACCTGGGGGATATGCGCAAATAGGTTTTGTTGCGGCCAAGATGACCTGCCCAAGGCAAGGTGTGTGCCAGGTGCATTATCATCGGCCGGCATGACACAGGAACCACAAGGCGTTTGACCCCCTCCGCCACTGCATACAAAACATCACTGTCAACAACAAAACATTCTTTCTCCCCTTTTGACATATCCAGCCCCCCAACCACCTTGGCGAACAAGGACTTCAGAGTCCCATCCTCCCTTTGCAGGGCCCCAATGTCCTCTGGCACCTCCCACATGCCCTTTGCCAGTCCCTTTGCACAGTCCGGCTCCCGGGACTTCAGCCCCTTTTCAAACCGCCGCTGGCGGCGAGACTTCCTGGGCCCCTTCATGGGCCCCTCAAACAAACTGCTGTCCAGGGTTGAAAAGAGTTCTGGATCGGGCCCCTTTTTCGGCCCTGGGTCGGCTGTCACCCCCGCCCTGGCCTGGGTGCGGGTGATCACATAACCGGACAAACCCTTCCCCAGGTCACTGTCTTTGGGGCCGGCCTCCAGCAGCACGTCCAGCAGCACAGGTAAGTCCCACCCCAGGATAGCAGCAACAGGTAACCTTTCCACCACCCCGACCGTCAGCAGGTAAGGTTGCTCATCCACCACCACCGTCACCTCAGCTGTGGGGTAGGAATGGCTGTCCCCGTGCACACACAAAATGTCTTCCTGTCTGCTATAATCCACCACGCCCGTTGGCACCAACTCCCTTCGGACCAGCGTCAGGAAGCTCCCCGAGTCAACCAGAGCAGTCACAGACTCACCATTAATGGTAACGTCCTTAAAACGCTGTTGCCCTCCCCCAGCACTTGCAACCTCAGCCCGAGGAGTGTAGCATGCCCCGCTAAGCTTAGCTTTTCTGATGGGGCACAACGAAGCCTTGTGCCCTGCTTGCTGGCAGTAGAAACAGATGAACTCCTTACCGGGGCTGCGCTGGCGAGGTGTGGGCCGGGATTCTCCAGGCGGATGCTGGCTGGCTCTGGCTGCTGGTCTGGGCTGCGACGAAACCTGGCGACTGGGACCACCGTGATAAGCAGGCGGGCCTCCCCTCCGTGCGTTGAGGTACTGCAGCGCTAGCTTGCCTGCAGCTAACCCATCCGTTGGCTTGTGCTCCTTCACCCAGGTGCGGATGTCTGTTGGGAAGACTCACAGCAGCTGCTCCAAGATGACCTGCTCACCGATCTGCTCCTTGGTATGCTGCTCTGGCCGAATCCATCGACGGTAGAGACCCTTTAAGCGGTGGTAAGTTTCTGTTGGGTTCTCTCCCGGTGGAACTGCCATGGCCCGGAACTGCTGGCGATACGTCTCCGGTGAGACGTCAAACTTGGTCAGGAGTGCCGCCTTCAGGTCCGGGTATGAATGAGCCCTCTCCTCGTCCATAGCGGTGTACGCCTCTAGCGCCTTCCCAGTGAGTAGCGGCACCAGGCGACACGCCCACTCACCATCTGGCCAACCACACGTTCTGGCAATCCGCTCGAAGCGAAGCAGGTAATTTCCAATGTCCTCCCCAGCCAGGTACTGGGGAATCTTGGGGTCACCAAAGGGTCTGCTTTCCGGCCTCGGAGGTTCTGTCCCACTGCTCACCCCAAACCTTGCCGCCCTTAAGGGTGAACTGCGGCGCGGTGCAGCAGGTGTAGGTAAGTCCATTCTAAGGCTCATCAGCGACCTCTCAGATGGTGATAGGGACCCAGGTGCAGGGACAGGTGCTACCGGCCTCGGCCCTGCCACTGCCTGATCCAGTTGCGGGGGCTGGCCACGAAGCCTGGAGTCCCCTGAGCTCTGCCAGGAACCCCTCCTCTCTTCTCTGCTGTCCCTCCAGGAAGGTCCTCATGACCGCCACCAGCTCCTCTCCTGGACTTGGAGCTCCAGGGCCGGCCTGCCGGACTGGGGCCGCCGCACCCCCTTCGTCCTCCTCGGCTGTGGACCAGGCTCCCTCCTCGCCATCTTTGTCCTGCACTGGTTCCTCCTTTTGTGAGCGCAACCCAGTACCCGTCTTCCTGTGTACCGGATGCGCCCTCGTCGACTGGCCATCCCACTTCTGACACCAAATGTCGGGGTTCGATACTTTGAAACGCTGGTTTGGAAAGATGATGGCCCAGTCGGCAAACTTTAGTTTGGTGATTTTCTTTTTATTACACCAAAAACCCAAAGACAAAAATACCCACAGGTGGCAAAGCAACAAAAAAAACGCAGGAATATTTACAATATGACAGAGTAAAAAAAATATTTACAAGGAACAGGCAGCAACTGTTATCCACATGCCACTCAGCCGAATCCTTCCTTCAAGTGAGCCGAGCTCTCTTTAAAAACCCCCTTGGCCCCTCCCCCGGGCAAACCAATTAACAAAACACGGGTTAAGAAACATAAACTGGGAAACAAAGCACAAAACTAACAGAACCCCTTTAAATATAACCCCAGTACTGTGGCACTAATAACCCCTCATATGGCTGTGCCACTTTTCCCACAGAACACATACATTAACAATATTTCAAAACAATTAACACACATAGTTTAGTCCATGGTCGCCTGACCCATGGAAGCACGCCACAGTGCGCTACTTATGACGTGGCCCGGAACTGCCTCGGTTCGGCCCGTGAACCCGAGACAGACCTCCGCAGCAACAGCAGGTGAGCATGTGTGTAGGTGTGTGTGTGTGTGTGTGTGTGTACGTGTCGCGTAGGCGCCGAGTGTGCACCCTCGACAACCCACGGAGGGGAGAACAGAGTTCAGGGTAAAAAGTTTATGTCACTGCTGGACCGCGAGATGCGGCCGGCGGGGAAACAGGTGATAAGGAGCTTGGCTCTGCCGGAACAATGAGGCGCCCCACCGGCACTCTCTGAGAGAGAGAGCGCGCCGGTCAGGAAATGACGGGCGTTCAACAGCGCTCCGCCACACAAATTCAACCAGTTCAGGCTAGAAAACCTGTTTGAAAGACCTTTTTTCAGTGAAATGCAGCTTAGGCGACTGTACAGTGCAAAAACAGGCTCCTCTTGCTCTGAAACGCTCATTTTTCACATAAGCCACTTTTCACCCTTAATGAATTAAATTCCAGGTAAAAACTCCTTTGCCATGAAGAAGATCCAAATTCAACCAGTTCAGGCTAGAAAACTTGTTTGAAAGACCTTTTTTCAGTGAAATGCAGCTTAGGCTACTGTACAGCGCAAAAACAGGCTCCTCTCGCTCTGAAACGTCTATTTTTGACTTAAGCCAGTTTTCACCCTTAATGAATTAAATTCCAGGTAAAAACTCCTTTGCCATGAAGAAGATCCAAATTCAACCAGTTCAGGCTAGAAAACCTGTTTGAAAGACCTTTTTTCAGTGAAATGCAGCTTAGTGCAAAAACAGGCTCCTCTCGCTCTGAAACGCTCATTTTTGACATAAGCCACTTTTCAGTCTTAATGAATTAAATTCCAGGTAAAAACTCCTTTGCCATGAAGAAGATCCAAATTCAACCAGTTCAGGCTAGAAAACTTGTTTGAAAGACCTTTTTTCAGTGAAATGCAGCTTAGGCTACTGTACAGTGCAGAAACAGGCTCCTCTCGCTCTGAAATGCTCATTTTTGACATAAGCCAGTTTTCACCCTTAATGAATTAAATTCCAGGTAAAAACTCCTTTGCCATGAAGAAGATCCAAATTCAACCAGTTCAGGCTAGAAAACTTGTTTGAAAGACCTTTTTTCAGTGAAATGCAGCTTAGGCTACTGTACAGTGCAGAAACAGGCTCCTCTCGCTCTGAAATGCTCATTTTTGACATAAGCCAGTTTTCACCCTTAATGAATTAAATTCCAGGTAAAAACTCCTTTGCCATGAAGATGATCCAAATTCAACCAGTTCAGGCTAGAAAACCTGTTTGAAAGACCTTTTTTAAGTGAAATGCAGTTTAGTGCAAAAACAGGCTCCTCTCGCTCTGAAACGCTCATTTTTCACATAAGCCACTTTTCAGCCTTAGGCGACTGTACAGTGCAAAAACAGGCTCCTATCGCTCTGAAACGCTCATTTTTCACATAAGCCACTTTTCAGCGCAAAAACAGGCTCCTCTCGCTCTGAAACGCTCATTTTTGACATAAGCCACTTTTCAGTCTTAATGAATTAAATTCCAGGTAAAAACTCCTTTGCCATGAAGAAGATCCAAATTCAACCAGTTCAGGCTAGAAAACCTGTTTGAAAGACCTTTTTTCAGTGAAATGCAGCTTAGGCTACTGTACAGTGCAGAAACAGGCTCCTCTCGCTCTGAAATGCTAATTTTTGACATAAGCCAGTTTTCACCATTAATGAATTAAATTCCAGGTAAAAACTCCTTTGCCATGAAGAAGATCCAAATTCAACCAGTTCAGGCTAGAAAACTTGTTTGAAAGACCTTTTTTCAGTGAAATGCAGCTTAGGCTACTGTACAGTGCAGAAACAGGCTCCTCTCGCTCTGAAATGCTCATTTTTCACATAAGCCAGTTTTCACCCTTAATGAATTAAATTCCAGGTAAAAACTCCTTTGCCATGAAGAAGATCCAAATTCAACCAGTTCAGGCTAGAAAACCTGTTTGAAAGACCTTTTTTAAGTGAAATGCAGCTTAGTGCAAAAACAGGCTCCTCTCGCTCTGAAACGCTCATTTTTGACATAAGCCACTTTTCAGTCTTAATGAATTAAATTCCAGGTAAAAACTCCTTTGCCATGAAGAAGATCCAAATTCAACCAGTTCAGGCTAGAAAACCTGTTTGAAAGACCTTTTTTCAGTGAAATGCAGCTTAGGCTACTGTACAGTGCAGAAACAGGCTCCTCTCGCTCTGAAATGCTCATATTTGACATAAGCCAGTTTTCACCCTTAATGAATTAAATTCCAGGTAAAAACTCCTTTGCCATGAAGAAGATCCAAATTCAACCAGTTCAGGCTAGAAAACCTGTTTGAAAGACCTTTTTTCAGTGAAATGCAGCTTAGGCTACTGTACAGTGCAGAAACAGGCTCCTCTCGCTCTGAAATGCTCATTTTTGACATAAGTCAGTTTTCACCCTTAATCTATTAAATTCCAGGTAAAAACTCCTTTGCCATGAAGAAGATCCAAATTCAACCTGTTCAGGCTAGAAAACTTCTTTGAAAGACCTTTTTTCAGTGAAATGCAGCTTAGACAAAAATAGGCTCCTCTCGCTCTGAAAGGCTCATTTTTGACATAAGCCAGTTTTCACCCTTAATGAATTAAATTCCAGGTAAAAACACGTTTGCCATGAAGAAGATCCAAATTCAACCAGTTCAGGATAGAAAACTTGTTTGAAAGACCTTTTTTCAGTGAAATGCAGCTTAGGCTACTGTACAGTGCAGAAACAGGCTCCTCTCGCTCTGAAATGCTCATTTTTGACATAAGCCAGTTTTCACCCTTAATGAATTAAATTCCAGGTAAAAACTTGTTTGCTATGAAGACAAGGGCGCAATTTCCACTGGGGACAGGGGGGACATGTCCGCCCCACTTTTCAAAATCATGTTTTTGTCCCCCCCACTTTTTACACTTTGAAAACTAACAGTAGGCACAGGCTGTAATTTCAAAACAACAAGAAACCCTGCGTAAACTGACCGCTCGGAAGCCCCCCTCACACTACGTGCTCAATCAAAGACACAGACAGGACGCGGCACAGCAGCAAAAAGATGAAAAGGAGCCGACAGCTCAACTTAAAGTCCTTATTTGGAACGGGACTAAAAAGGAAGAAAGAAAATGTGGGTTGATTAGTCATTACTGGTATTTCTAACTTTACTCTATACACTATTGTAGCTAACGTTAGCTAACTAATATGTTAAACCAGGCGCTTAGCCATCTCTGTTTAAAACGTGTATGCAGCGCACTGATCACACAAGGAAGAGAGGAGGTGAAAAGAGACAACAACACCGTTACCTGTTGTATACTGGCCTCAGGCTGTACGATCGCTAAAACGCTGACGACCAGTGAGTAACGAGTTTGAAAGTAGCCTCTAACTTAATCAATCAATCAATCAATCACATTTTATTTGTATAGCACTTTACAATAGCCAGACGGTACCCAAAGTGCTTTACATCAAAAAAATAAAATAATACATAAAAGCAATACATAAAAAACACAGGAAAGTGCTACAGTGCTGCAAGAAAACACAAGAAAGTACTACTAGTGCTGCAGGGTGTTAAAGGCCCTCCAAAAGTGCATTAAGTAAAAAACAGGCAAAATAAGTACACCTAAGAGCAGGACTACCCTAGTCAGAGTTAAATGCCAATCTAAAAAAGTGTGTCTTCAGCTTCGATTTAAAAAGGCTGAGGTCAGTAGTGGTGCGAATGTCAGGGGGCAGTCTGTTCCACAGCCTGGGAGCTGTGACAGCAAAAGAACGATCGCCCCACTGTTTAAGTCTTGACCTTGGTACCTCTAACAGGAGCTGGCCGGAAGAACGGAGGGCCCTGCCATGATCGCGGACAGTTAAAATCTCTGACAGGTAGGAGGGAGCCAGGCCATTAATGGAGTAAAAAACAAACAATAAAAGTTTAAAATCAATTCTAAAACGAACTGGAAGCCAGTGGAGTGACGACAGCACAGGGGTAATGTGTTCACACCTGGACGTGCCTGTTAAAAATCGGGCAGCAGCGTTCTGAACAAGTTGGAGACGCGAGATTAAAGACTGGCTTCATGAACGCAGCTCAAACCAACCCGGTGCCTCAGCAGGATGACCAAGCCTTGATAAATACACCGGATCCGCGCATCCTCATGCATTTCAGCCGGGTCGCTACCGGAGCTAAATTAAAAAAATAAATAAAAATAAAAATAAAAGCGCTCCTTGCGGTGGAGCTGAGAACAGCGGAGTTTCCTCTACTACAGCTGAACAGCTGACATGTGGTCAAGACGTACAGACCTGTCACAGTCTCACGGTGCATTTCATAATTATAAACTTCAACCTCAGAGCTCTCTGTCCTCAGACTGTCCTCACCTGTCCTGAACATCACACAGGGACAACATGGAGCCATGGAGCTGCTTGTGTGATTGGTTACTGAGTTGAGTTGATTTGTGTCTGACTGTCAGTCTGTGACCAACACTGTCTATGGTGCTGAAAGCTCAAGCAGGTTGATGTCTGGCTGAGTCAGTAGCTACCATGTCTTTGGTACAACACAAACATTAAATGGACACAGACAGTCTACAATTAACATGGTAGCTACATGGCTTAGACATGGTAGCCACTGACTCAGACAGTGACCTGTGTGTGTGTGTGTGTCAGAGGGGGTGATCTGTGGCATTGTCTTCTGCAGAAATATTTAGTGTGACTAGCATGTTTAAATAATGGAATAAATGCAATGTTTAAATAACTATCACAAGGGCCCATCGAGAATGCTCCTCCCTCTCTGTGCTGAGACCCACGCTCCGCCACTGGCAGTATGGCTAATGACAAAATAGTAGGCTAGGGTTAAATAGAAATGGCATGATTTAAGCTCTACGCAGGCAGAAATCGAGCGCACTGTGGTGTAGTGAAGAATGAAAACCAACTTGTAAGCTCAAGGGACTTTACTCAACATCTTCAGCAGGAAGTACAGCTTCATAACAACAGCTCCTTCTTCTTCTCTTCACCTACATACATAGTCCTGTCTTATTCAGTGGTGCCATCTAGTGACACTCCAACGTAACAGCGTTACAGAACACAACACGCGCTATGCGTACACAAATTTGCCGTTCCTACTTGTGTCCCCCCCACTTCTGAAACTAAAGTTTCGCCCATGGTTAAGTATATTTCTCCAGGAAAGTTTCTTCTGCCTCTCAAGTTTATAATTACAGTTTATAATTCAAGAGAAGGTCCGAACAGTCTGATGACATTATTTTGCATATGAATTAGCCATGTGCTTCTGTTCCTTCGCAGACCATGTCAATAACACCCGAAGACATAGTGTAGTCGGATTCTCTGAGCACCGCAGACAGTTCAGTCCTTTTGAATTCTCATTCACATCTTTCTTTGACCTCATGACGCTTTCCAACAAGGTCAAGGTGTGGTTTGGTAAACACTAGGAGGTCATTTTTGACTATGCGCATTCCTCCCAAAACGGCGCTGACGTCCCCTGCAGAGTTTAATCTTGACATTTTCAATACGTCTTTGTATAAAATCACAATCGAGTAAGTCGACATTAAAAAAAAAAGCGTTGAGCATGGAAATGTAATTTGTTACATACTGGTTGAAATAAAATCCATGGTGACTACAGCTGTGGCTAGTGGTTGTGGCTAACCTTGCATGCCACCATATGCACAAAGGATTGTGCCATGAGAACAGCTCATGGCAGTCTATCACAGATGTTAATCATTAAAATCTGAATCACTTTCACTGTTTGTTTCAATCTCGTAATTTATGTATTTTGTAACTTTACAATCGACCTAATACGGCTTGGCTTTATTCGCGGACTTCATGCTACGAGGATACAATAGACGATAGTAATTAAGGTTTCAAACATTTAGTAAATGGGGTAATTTGAATGTCGACAAGATAACATGCAAAAATTAATTAAAAAAAAATAGTATCGCAAACATACCTCCAGTCCTCAGTCAACTTCTCTGCACGATCCGCTTCTCCGATTGCATTCACAGGCAGTGGGAAACTTCACTACTGTTATGGCCTCAAATTGAAAGGAAACTTTTATCAAATGTTTCAATGCAAAAATACTACAGATTGAGGTAATTACTCCCATATTAAATAATTACTTCAAATATAGTTTTAAGCAGAGTGAATACTACGAAAACTGCCTATTAAAAATGAAATAATCTTAATATTCTCAGTCATGCAAGCCATGGGATGGTTTTGATTAGTAAAAATGAGTTAAAATATTTTTTTATCTTCAAATAATTTCAAATCATAAAGGGATTAAGAAGTTAAACATGTATTAATAATCATTATTTATTCAGTTCCAGGAAATCAGTAATTCCTGCCTGCCTTGAACGCAGCAGTGTTTTTGGAGGGAGTTTGGAGGTGCAGGTGCATTGAAAGCTCCCCTCCCCCACCCTGACTTGCACCTGACCTGACTGTGAACTTTCAGAGGAGCATGTAGTATGGCACTTATTCAATCTGAGATACAGAGCAGCACAAGTCTGAACTTTTTAAATGCTGTTTATCTTTAATAGGGATTTTCACATATTTTATACCAGATATGTATATTTAAATTACTATTGAAAATAAAATAAAAAATACAATTAGAATTTTTCTTTTCTATTAAATTTTGTAACTTGTAAGAAATGACTTATAATGGAAGGCTGAATATTGAGACAATATTTAGGAAAGACTGATATTTTAGCTCTGGCAGCTCATTGTAGTGACACTGAAGGTCAGTTTCTAAGCCTGTTGAGTGGCATCCTATGGTGGCATCCCCTCCCCCACCCTGAGTCCTCTCTTAACAGCCTTAGCTTTGAAGTCTGTCTTCTCCCTCTCACTAGAGAGATTTCTGATGCTGCTCGGGAAATTGCCTCCATACAGAATTGGGGGAGCATACGTCAGTCCGACCACCCAAAAGTCCGACTACCCATTAATCCGAGTTACTTTACAGTGTTAGGGTTAGGCTAAGGCAAATGTAATCAAATAATGCCCTATTTGCATATTTAAATATATATTCATGGAAACCTCCAATACAAAGGATGTTCTTATTCATGTCAGTGATCAACCTGTGAAGTTTCATGGATATATCTCTTAGTTTAAATTTTTGCCCTATTCACCTCAATTATACTGGGGCTAATATTGTGGTGGCCATATTGGATTTCCAGCAAAAAATTAACTTGCTTGTCCATATAGGTTGTAATCCTACTGGGTCATAGATATTTTTCTGGTGGCCAACCTTTTATAACATTGCAAATGCAGCACCCCGGGTGGATCATCTTATTTGTCCTCCAACATGTCAATCATTCTGAGGAAATGCTCACGTCACGCTGTCATGCATGCTCTTTCCTGGCTCGTTTCCACTAGCTGCACGTGCACTTTGATTATTTATGTGTCCCATGAAATGTCTGCGAGGACTTTTACCCCAGTTGGTGTGACAGTGGAGCATTACCGGCGGCCCGGTGGATGGTGCAGCGGGGGCTCCACCGGCCGGGACCGCACAGTAAAGCCGGGGGCATGGAGGGGGTGAAAGGGGAGGCTATACAGTAGGATATACAGTAACATGTTTTAATAAAAGTATTTTAAACATGCACAGAACAGTAACACTCTTGCATAAAAGGTATGCCCCAGTGGTCAGCATAATCCGACTCGAAGCAGACTGGTGCATTTGTGTGCAGATTAAGAGGAATAACAGAGTTTGTCATCCTGAATGTGTACAGAGTGTTTTGAATAGGAAAGCTAAGTAGCTTTAGAAAGCTCTAATCATTATGGGACAAAAATATTTTTGTATGACACTTATAAGTGAGCAACATAAAAATCTGGCTAAATCCCTTCAATCCTGTTTTTTCACCTTTAATACCCCCTGTCTCTTTGGCTGCCATGCAGCCCCCTTTCACCTTAGAGACCCCAAAATTTGCATGGAGGTTGTCTTGGGGCCCCTACACAAGAATACGAAAGCAAAATATAAGTCATTTAGAAAAAAGGTCCTTTTCAAAAACCCAAGGGTGTTACACCCTCTGACATACTGACAAATTTATAGCATTTTTTTTATAGAGGTCGTGGAAGTCTGAGCTTTTGATATGTTGTTCTGTAGCCCCAGATGAGTAGATAAGCATTGGTTTGGCTTTGATTAAACATCTACTTTTTGGTAGGCGGGCCTTCAAACTTTCACATTTTTAAACCAAATGAGGCTCACCATTCCAACAAACTGAATGACTTGAAACTTGTTATCTATTCCAAAAGCTCACAACTGCTGGCCACTAGGAAAACGAAGAACGCTCCAATTATGGGACCAAAATGTTCTTGTATTACAATTTTAGCTGAGCAACATACTCAAATCGTATTCATTTAGAATAAAGTTTTGATATTTTTGTTAAACAGTTTTACATGTCTTTTTTGGCCTTAAATGGCCCCCTTTGACCCTAGAGACCCTAAATTTTGCACGGTGGTTGACCCCCCAATACAAGTGTGCCTAAGGATTTTTCATATTGCAGGTTATACTGGTTTACAAAATAAATGTAATGTGTGAAAAATACCATTTGAAAAGTTGAGTGAGGATTTGAAATGTTTTTTCAAGACACAAGAGCACAAATTTAACCGAAAAAGTGAGCACAGCGCCTAAAAACTCTCTCTGTCTCTCTCTTTTTTTTTTTCCAACATCGCGTCATATTACGTCACAAGAGGGAGTTGTATGCTAGCAGCTGCCATAGCTTAGTGTGGGAGCAGATGGCTATTTGTCAGAGCGGTCGTCTTATCGTGAGTCAGTGTGTTTACAGCAGGTTTGGATTGCGTTATCATGGACATGGTAAATTATTCAGTTTGTGGTGGTTTCACAAACTCCAGCCTGTCACGACATCGAGTCCACCGGTCCACCAGAAAAAAAACGGTGCTATCTTCCGTGCCTGGGTGCGTGTTGTGCAGCTGAAGAGACGGGGCTTGACCTCTGCGTCAGCTACGAAAAACTCGGTTGTGTGTCGCTCAGTTTAAACCAGAGGGTTATCACTCCAGCGATCTGATGGAGTTCAACTGGGATTCCGAAGCAAGAACTGTGCGACCCCCCGCCCCCCTCTCCCCTCCAACCCCCGGTGCGGTGCGGTGCCTTCGGTGCCGACAGCCTCATCCGGACCGCTGTCTGTCAGCAGCTGCTGGTGCTGCCGCCCCGGCAGGAGACAGTAACGGATCAGACAGAGACTCAGCTGAACGTGAACAGCCACTTGTAAGTCTTGTTTTATAACATTTGCGTGAGCTAGAGTGGGTGACATCATCGCTAGAGTGGAGAGCAGCTGCAAAAACTTGAGAAAAAACTCTCTTCATCTTGATTTGGGTCCCACAGCTTTTACTTCACATAGACAATATATACATAGAAATGTAGGAAATCTTGTTGGCTTTCAGGCGATGTTCTTATTTCAGATGTAGGACTTAAACTTTTGGCTGTAGAAGCCCTCGAGCGACAAGCACTCCAGCAACTCCCCCATAAGCTGCAGTGTTAACTTTGAGCCTAAATTTCTGGAGTGGAGCAGACGGTACCGGTTTTGTCTCTCGCTCTGGCTCCCTCATTTTTCACTTTACAGAAATAAAAAAGACATCACATGGTTCAGCAATGTCTCCTGTTACTCACTGTATACATATTTTGGCCATAACCATTACACTTTTTTCTAAACCTGCAGGAGTTTGGGAGGTGTTTTCCCATTCATTCTTATGGGGACATTTTCAACTTTGGTTCTGCTATTGCTCCAGCATATGCAGCTACAGAAACTGTTTGGCTGTCAAACTGTTCAGCTTTTTAAGCTCTTTCAGCCTATTACTTTTCAGCTTTTCAGCCTTTTCATCCTTTTCAAATATTCAGCTTCATGTTCAGCTAGAGAAACCATCCAATTATCAAAATGTTCAGCTTTTTAAGCTCTTTGAACCTATTACTTTTCCGCCTTTGACTTTTCAGCTTTTGAAAAAAGACAGCTTTTTCTGCAAATTCTTGACCATTCATTCTCATAGTTGTATGCATTTTTTATGCATTAGGCAAGTGTTTTCCAGCACATTCAGCAGATTTCCGAAATCACTTCAGCCGTCAGCATTCACGCTGTATTTTCGCAGGAAATACAATTTTTCGAGTTATATATGCTATCTATATGCATACAGGCGGTACAACTCCAACACTATCTGACCTCCATTTTTAACACACTTGAACACATTCTGTGACAGAGCTGTTGTATGGGATTGCAGGTTGGACAAGGGTATATGTAGTAAACCAACCATTGAATGTATTAAGTTACATATTTGTATAAAGATTGACCTCTTATTATCCTAGCTTTCCAGGCACAGCCCAAGATGTGTCATGGTGCAAATTAATAGGTAATTTTCTTTTTTCAGGGCTACTGACAAGTTCATTGTGTGCCAAAGCCAGCTTATGTCTCTATTTACTAACTGCTCAGCCTGTTGTGGAGAAACTGAAGTAAGTAACTCCAACGGAAAGAAACATTGAGACGCAGGAGGGAACTTGTGCAAAAATAAAGCAGGTAAGGGTCTTCTTGTGATTTCTGATGAAAAAGTATCATAACTTGTATTTCAGTTTGTATATCTTGTGTTATTTATGTACTGTAATCTTCTGCCTTTCACATATGTCTTTCATGTCTGTCAGCATTTTTGGCTCCTCATGGATTCTCTGAGAGTGCGAGAGTGCAGCACTGTCCTGTCCTCGTCTGCTGCGGCTCCCCTTTCCAGATCCCTCCAGAAGATCAACAAGGAGGAAGCTGTTGGCATATTCACTGCCAGCATTCATGATTTGATACAGGACATTGATAACTCTGAGGCTTTTCATACTCATAACACTGTTTTTTGTTTTTTTAAATGGGTCAGATGGTATATTTCTTTTGATTATTAATGAATAATAACCGTTTTTTACAATCTGGACCTTATTTCTAGCATAAAATACGATCATTTACTCACCCAGATAACTTTGGTGTCATTACAAGTCGTTCCAACGAAATTAGATCCAGCTGAGAGCCGCGTATATCTGTATAATGCAAGTACACAGGGCAGTGCAATGTAGCCTCTAAATAACACATTATCTGCCGCAAAATTCGTTAATTTCACCAATATTTTGTTATGATACGCTACTGCTATTCCCCTCTGAGTCCGGGGTTAGCTGTTGGTCTGTAGGTTGACCTACTAACCTCTGATCTGGATGATGTCATCTCCGACTGCGGCGCGCCTTGTTGCTATCGCTAATGCTACGGTTCGTTTCTGCGTGTGTCCGACTTGTCTGAACAAAATGAGCAGCTGGACGAAGTTCAGCTTCCTCTCCGCAACCTAGACTTACTAAAGCTCTGGCTAGTTGCACTAAAAATGGACCCGAATGCCGAAGCGGAATGATTATTATCAGAATGAGCCGGGCAGCGGTCGGAGATGATATCGTCCAGGTCAGAGGTCAGTAGGTCAACCTACAGACCCCGGGTGTTGATAACCGCTAACCCCCGGACTCAGAGGGGAATAGCACTAGCGTATCATAACAAAATATTGGTGAATGAAAGAGTTTCGCGGCAATTTTTTATTACTTACTAGTATTACTGTTTTTTTTAAAGAGAGTAATTATTGATAATGGCATTGACATACTGTCATCATATTCTCACACTTTTGATCTGTCTCCCTTCAGGGACCAAAGCTCCTCTCAACAGCAGCAGCAAGAAGCACCAGGTACCACAAGATCAAGGAGAGCCTTATGAACAAGAGTAGCAGAGGCTGTCAAAAGAGGTATCTGCATTCACTACTGACCAATGATGTAGGCATACTCAAGTGTTGGAACCAAGTGATAAAGTCACAATCTCTTTTTCAGTAATTCAGTAATGGATGGTAGTCATTTGTTTTACTCACCCATTACTTGTCCATTATACTCACACAAGGATACAGTAATAAGTCTGCATGAATAATAAAATGCATACTTTGGAACTGTGAGACAGTAGATACAGTAGATCATGGCCACATTCATGCCAACACCAGTAGAATTTTTTTTTTTACAATTGTGTGTTACTGACTATACATTTTTATCATTTTAACAGATCTGTGAAACAATCCTGGGCCATGCCAAAGACAGGTTCTCCTTCACCAGCTACCTTGTGAGTGCCGTGCTGCTAGAGGCAGAGCTGTTTGACCGGCATCTGAAAACATTCCCTGAAGAGGCTCTGAATACCACCATGAGGGCATACCCCATGCTACACAAGGAGAGGCTCAGGACTGAGCTTTCTCTCATCTACGAAAGTCCAGACTTCAGGGGCTCCTGCAGTGCACTGGCTCTGTACCAGGTTCTACAGAGCTACAACCTCCAGGAAACCTTCTCTGAGACTGTGGCGCTGTTGAACATCCTCATAATCACTCCAATGACAACAGCTGAAGCTGAGAGGTGTTTCTCCACCTTAAAGAGGTTCAAGACATTCCTGAGAAATACAATGGGACAGGAACGTCTGAATGCATTGGGCCTGCTTTCCATGGAGAGGGAACTTGTCAGGAACATGCCTGATTTCAATGAGAGGGTGATTGATCGCTTTGCTTGCTTGAAAGAGAGGCGAGCTAAATTCCAATACAAGTGATGAGTGAGTGTGTTCTTAAATGGTGAGTTGTGTTATGTTGTACTCTCCAAATGTTGAATTGTAAATAGTTGTATTGATTGCATATTGCCAGCCAAATATAAACTGAATATGTTCTGGAAAATTTTGATTAATTACAGTTTTGATGATAGTGTAATTTGATTTGATTATCGCTATGGCATCCATGATGGCTATAAATTGTAGACTGTGCTAAATGTGATTTCATGGGCAAACTATTAGATGACAATGTATCTGTTAATGTGTGTTTTATTGTGGAACCAAATTTATTGTATTTGAGACATTTAAATAGCCTAGCTATACAAAAAATACTGAATAGTATGAATATTTTATGTCTGGTGTTGCCATCTAGTGGTTGAACAGGAACACCAAATTAATCAATGAAATGTGACACTGTAAAGCTGGCTATCTGACTTTTATTTATTATTATTTTACCCATTGAATGGGTCACCTTAGCCATCATTGCAACTTTTGCCTAGTGGTGGTGAAACCGAAGCTTTCTGAAGCACTGAACCACTTTGACAAAGTTGCCTGGAAAATGATGCACTGCTTCGAAGCATTCGATACAGTCAAAATAGTGACATCTGCTGGCTGTTGAGGGGAAGAATTGACGTCATGACTTTCATGAGTCAGTTTTTAATAAAATGTATGTTCTCTCACCAAACTTGTGTCATAATGTTACTGTAGTCAATCTAAATATTCTATATATTCTGTCATTGGTAAGTATCAGTACTCCGACATGTATTAGATAATCAATACTAGTTTTTTTATTGCATGATACATGGTAGTAATCTGTACGATGTTGTGATGTAAGCATATCCGTAGCTAATGCGTATACAGTAAGCTAAGCCACCAGTCTCTGACCAACTCTGCACTGACTGTCCTGACACCACAGCTCAATTTCTCTCTCCTCTGGCCATCAATTCTCCTCCTGGTGTCTCTCTGCTCTCTAATGTGCATAATGGACTCCTAGTTATACGGTTGTGGTCTGTCGTATTTGTAATTATACACATGTAAAGTTCCCTCGGGGTCAGAACCAGCACCACAATCCATTGTTTTCCTATTGTTCAAACCGACCGCTCTCCCTCTGCCTACGTCACTTCCGTTAAGGGTTTTTCGATGCGGAAGTAAAATTTTCTCCCACAAACGGAAGTCTTATTTATAAATTTATATTTATAAATATAATTTTAAGAAAAACTTGTTCCTACATTATATTTCTAAGCATTGGTTTAAGGGGGGGGGTCTAACCTGCAATATGCTCTTTAAGTCTTTTAGAATGTGAAAATTTATAAAAATAAAGGGGTTTATTTGAAGACCTCACATGCACCAGGATGACCTTTCAAGTTTCTGAAGGTTGTATGGGCTGGGGACTTTACAAACTGCAGAGGCCATGTCAGGATTTCAGCCTTCTCGGACAAAGCTTTGATCATTTATTAAAGAAAAGGGACTGTCCTGCCTTTTTAAAATTCAAATGTGTTGGGGCGGTGTTTAGTTCAGTTGGTAGAGCACCCGCCCCATGTGTAGAGCAGGCGGCCCTGGTTCGAATCCCACATTCAGCGGCCCTATCCTGCCTGTCATTCCCCCTCTCTGCCTCCCATTTCCTGTCACTCTCTGAACTGTCCTATCAATTAAAGGCATAAAAGCCCCAAAAATATACTTAAAAAAAAAACAATTCAAATGTGTAAAACCTGTCTCTTTTTTTTTTAACCTTAAATAGTCCCCTTTGACCCTAGTCAAAGTCACTCTAGGGTCTAATAAACTCACACACAATTGGCCCATGTATCGCGTACCATCACATAAACGGTATCATCATTGCCAGACTTGGCCCACATCTGGTTAACATACTATTTGCCTTGTCAGAAATAGACAAGAAGTGCCGGCTTGATGCCAGATCTGGCCCAGACCTGTCTGCTACGTATCTGGGCCACATACAACTAACCACAAATGGCCCACATTTGGCATGCCATTACATAAACGGTGCCATCATTGCCAGACCTGGCCCACACCTGGCTAACATACTATTTACCAGGTCAGAAATAGGCCAGAAGTGCCGGCTTGATGCCAGATCTGGCCCAGACCTGTCTGCTACTGTACAGACCTGGGCCACATACACCTAACCACAATTGGCCCACATTTGGCATGCCATTTCATAAACGGTGCCATCACTGCCAGACCTGGCCCACATCTGGCTAACATACTATTGCCATGCCAGATGTAGGCCAGAGGTGCCGGCTTGATGCCGGATCTGGCCCTGACCCGCTTGCTATGTGGGGCTGGCATTTCTAACAAGAAAACGGCTTGAAAACAATCTCACTGCACACACCTCTGCTGTGTGTGTGACTGCGGGCACAGCGGGGTTGGTTGCACCATGAGACATGAGAGGGGGGGATTCAATTACATTTTATAAAGATTAAAACACTTTGTTTTATGCTCTAGTCGACTGCCTATACCCCCTATGCCAAGAGCCGGCCCTGCAACCTCCTCTAGGACAAGTATCCAACATTTTAAACTGCCTCATTAAAACAGGTAACACACAACTGAACACCTGCTAGGCTTGCTAGCACAATGTTTCCTTCTGGAAGCGTGGCAAAGCACATAAAAAATAGGGACCCGCCATTTCTGCTATTTTTTTCGACACGCACCCAAAATACAACTAAATGTTAGTATATTAACAATATATGAACATTCAAAACTTACAGTAAGTCCAGTGAGGCTGACTGTTGCCACGTAGGTCCAACTTTCTGCAGTCCTCCGTGCTGCCTGTCTTCGGTGCTCCCCCCCTTTTATTGCATTTTAGCATGTACAAGGCCTATTATTAAATTCCACCTATTTGAAATAATAGAAATAAGAAGACTTTACCATTCTTATATGTAGGCCTTAATTCTATTAACTTGTACTTAAGTTGTGTTTTTAATTTATGCTTACTTAATAAAGAAATATTTCAATTTAATCAAACATTATTAGTATAAATTACTCAAAAAGAAAGAACATGTTACACAAACTTGACATAATTAAGTTAGTAGAACTTTTTTAAAACTTTGAGTATGCAGTACTTAATCTATTTAATTAATTTGAACGTTCGGGTTTACAGTGTAGCATAAGCTGTATTTGACTGAAAAAAGGTCTTTCACTGAAGTTTCCTTGCCTGAACTGGTTGAATGTGGATCTATTTCATGACAAACAAGGTTTTACCTGATCTTTAATTCATTGAGGGTGAAAACTGGCTTATGTCAATTTTTAGCATTTCAGAACAATAGTAGCCAGTCCAGGCTAGGAAACTTGCTTGAGAAACCTTTTTGCAGTCAAATACAGCTTATGCTACTGTACAGTGCACAGAGCACACAGTACAAATACACATAACAAAGTAGAAATATACAGAAAACTGTAGAAATACACAGTGGAAATACACAGCACACAGTATAAATATACAGTAGAATTACACATCACAGCAGAATAACTCCTCACAATAGAAATACTCAGTCGAAATACAGAGCAGACAATAGAAATGCACAGTAGAAATACTTATCACAGTAGAAATACACTGTAGAAATACAGAGCACACAGTAGAAATGCACAGTAGAAATACACATCACACAGTGGAAGTACACAGCACACAGTCGAAATACACTTTAGAAATACAGAGCAGACAATAAAAATACACAGCAGACATAAACATCACAGTAGAAATACACATCACAATATAAAAACACAGTGGAAATACAGAGCAGACACTAGAAATACACAGTAGAAATACACATCACAGTAGAAATACACATCACAGTAGAAATACACAGCACACAGTGCAAATACACTAGAAATACCACACAGTCAAAATACACAGTAGAAATACACAGTAGAAATACACAGCACAGAGTCGAAATACACTTTAGAAATGAAGAGCAGACAATAGAAATACGCAGTAGAAATACACATCACAATAGAAATGCACAGTAGAAATACACAGCACACAGTCAAAATACACAGTAGAAATACACAGCACACAGTGCAAATACACTAGAAATACATAGCACACAGTTGAAATACACAGTAGAAATACAGAGCAGACAAGAGAAATACACAGTAGAAATACACAGCACACAGTAGAAATACAGAGCAGACAAGAGAAATACACAGTAGAAATACACAGCACACAGTAGGAATACACTAGAAATACATAGCAGACGGTAGAAATACATTGTAGAAATACACATCATAAAGTCCAAATACACTGTAGAAATACACAGTAGAAATACACATCACAGTGGAAATACACAGTAGAAATATAGATCACAGTAGAAATACACATCACAGTAGAAATACACAGCACACAGTACAAATACTATAGAAATACATAGCACACAGTCAATATACACAGTAGAAATACAGAGCAGACAATAGAAATACACAGTAGAAATACATATCACAATAGAAATACACAGTAGAAATACACAGCACAATAGAAATACACAGTAGAAATACAGAGCAGACAATAGAAATACACAGTAGAAATACACATCACAGTAGTAATGCAGAGCAGACAATAGAAATACACAGTGGAAATACACGTCACAGTAGAAATACACAGTAGAAATACACAGCACACAGTACAAATACACTAGAAATACATAAGACACAGTCGAAATATACAGTGGAAATACACATCACAATAGAAATACACAGTAGAAATACACAGCAGACAATAGAAATACACAGTGGAAATACACATCACAGTAGAAATACACATCACAATAGAAATACACAGTAGAAATACACATCACAGTAGAAATACACATCACAATAGAAATACACAGTAGAAATACACATCACTGTAGAAACACAGAAGAAATACACAGCACACACTGCAAATACACAAGAAATACATAGCACACAGTCAAAATACACAGTAGAAAAAAGGAGGAGACAATAGACATACACAGAGAAATAGAAATCACAATAGAAATACACAGTAGAAATACACAGCACACAGTGCAAATACACTACAAATACATAGCACACAGTCAAAATACACAGTAGAAATACAGAGCAGACAAGAGAAATACACAGTAGAAATACACAGCACACAGTAGAAATACACAGTAGAAATACACAGCACACAGTAGAAATACACTAGAAATACATAGCAGACAGTAGAAATACATTGTAGAAATACACATCATAAAGTCCAAATACACTGTAGAAATACACATCACAGTGGAAATACACAGTAGAAATATAGATCACAGTAGAAATACACATCACAGTAGAAATACACAGCACACAGTACAAATACTATAGAAATACATACAGTAGGTACTACTTCAAAGTGGCCATTTCACTCGCGGGGAGCGAGATTCACGCAACGCGTGAAATGTCAGTGACAACTGTAGCCACTAGGTGGAAGCATAGTACTGAATTGCAGCTGAAACGATTTTGGGACAATTCCACATTTGACCACAATGTAGCTGCAATGGAGAGTGGCGCTGTTTTAGGCTACAGGTAGAGTGAATGGAGAGGGGGACTGCTAAACCGTATCATATTGATTCAGACTGATTGTTTCACAGCGGTGGGACACCTCAGTTATCTGGGTGACCTTGGATAATCACTTGTGCTTTCTTTGTTTTACAGTAGAGCTAAACTACATTAGTCGTTTTTTAAGGAACATTTGTTTACTGGTAAAATTGCCGACCTGAATTATTGTCCCAGTCCGCCCCCGTGAGCATATATCACGGCCTGACTGGATGTTGCTTAAATATAAGAATAGCCAATAAAAATATCTGATACCCTAAAGACATCTGAGGTTGTGATTTCGCTTGCTCGCTCGCTGCAGCCATGGCTAATAAGCGGAGGCAGAAACAATTACGCACAGCCTACAGAATTTTCTACGTCCATACAAGCATTTAAGAAATTATTCTTATCAGTTCCATAATTCAGAGAGGATTTTTACTCAACGAAAAAATTTATAAAGATCATCTTTTAGGTTGAAGACACGACAGCAGCACGTATGTCCAGACGCTGGTGTGTGTTATGACTGACGTATAGCTCCCCTGGTAGAGCAGCTCCCTCAGAAAGCAGAATCTGCCGCTAGTGTGAGTTCGAATCTCAGTTTAGGCTGTAACTTTAGTTAATGTGTTTTCTTTTCTCATCATCATCATCATTATGATCACATATAGCTCCAAGTTTGAGCAAATAAATGAGCAAATGAGCATTAATTCTCTGCCGGGCCGCGGCACCAGCTTTCCTGCTTGTGTACATAAAATACATTAAATTCTGACACCACAACTGTAGCGTACCGAATATCAATAGATGATAACCAGAAAAAAAACGTTCTATTGATCTGATTCACCGGCTTCATGGACGTCGGAACTATTTTCTGAGAGGGGGGGCGGGGGAAGCACGCACTTTTATCAATGATTAAGGATTTGATTTTAAGTTATTTTATAATGGCGTGCAGTTATAAGAGAACTAGATGGATGAACACGGCATCTTTATTGTTAAGAAAATGAAACTCCAGGAAGCTCCCCACTGCGTAAAAACGCAGCGCAACCAGGAGCTGCACCTCCGGGCTGAGGGCAAAATTGCAGCGGGTTGCTCTCTGGATGTGTGGAGACAGAGTGATCAGCCGTTGGATCTCCGCACGGGGCAGCCGGTACTTTGCCTGGACAGCCCGGTCTGACAGCACGTCCAGTGGGGAGAAGTGCTGACGCACGTATGCATTTATGTAAACCGTCTGGCTTCGCGCACGGCGACGCTGTTGGTTCGCAGCGAGAATGTGCTGTATTGTAGCCATCGTTTCTCACACGCGCGGACTTTGGCAACGCATTTATATACTGTAGAGTAGCAGGTGAAGCCTCTCTGGATGAGGTTCAGTTGAGTTTAATTACATCTGTTTCCTTGATATCTGTGAAATGCCACAGGGTTGTTGTATTTTTATGTGTAGCAGCCTACTATAAACTCATATGCAGATATGTGTGGAAAACTTAAACGTGTAATTCAATAACAAGGTTTTTTCTTCTTCTTCTATTAGCCTATGTTTCTTGCGCCAGTGGTCCGCAGCTATGAGCGCATTTCAACATTGAGCATTGTTTTATTATTTCGAAAAGTGGAGGATGTAAATTTCCCTGACGCGGCTTGATCACTGAGCATTTGCCTGTAAGAAGGCTGTTAAGAGTGGGTCAGCTCGATCTTACATTTCCTTCTTAGTGAAAGATCTTCTTAAGCTAAGAGCGACTCTGGAAAACACATCCTTCTTTCACAGCGTTCTTAAGAGCGCTCCTAAGAAGATCTTAGCACTTAAGAGCTCCTTAACGAATCTGAGAAACGCGGCCATTGGCAGGGCCAGACACAGCTTAATGAGCTTCTCCACCTCCGAATGCAGGATGGACACATCCTGGATGGTGCTTACTTCTCGTCCCCTACACACATTCCTCAGTATGGGGGAATGCAAATGTTAAGGCATCTGGAACAAGTTGCTTAACTGGAAAGACCACATCCATCCCCCACACTTTTGAAAAGCTTGCTACGCCAGCGCCCCCACCCCCACCCCCGCGCGCTGAGGACAGCAAAGAGGTCTGCAACAAATACATTGATCACTTGGCCAAGGGATCTCCTCCTGCAGGGAGACGGCTTCAGGGACTCAGTCCGCTTTAAATAACCTTCTGTATATCCGACTACTGTGAAGCTGCTGATTATGTATTTTAATAAAGCTAGAGAAAACTGTCTGACATGACGTGGCGTCGTTCTTCTTTCTATAAGCCTGTTGTAGAAAATATAAGGAATAGAAAGCACAAATATTTGTGTTAAATTCTGACACCACAACTGAAATAAAGAAAGCCGGTCATAGACGTCGGAACTCACGCACCCCATCAGCCACCCTACCCACGGGAAGATACGAGAAGTAAGCACCATCCAGGATGTGCATATGGACCTGGTGCGCTCCGAGGCGGAGCGGCGTTTTGATCAGGAAGGACTCCGCATAGCTGCAGGGCGAGAGCAGGCAGTTCTTGAGGCGGCTCAGGGGAAACGAGTGGATGTGGGTTCCTCGGAACTGACCCCCTTTCCACGAGAGAGGTGGAGAAGCTCATTAAGCTGTGCCTGGCCCTGCCAATATCTGTCGCGGCATCCGAGCACTCTTTCTCAGCCTTGCGCAGGCTGAAAACCTGGCTGCACACCATGACGCAGGAGAGACCAACACATTTGACCGTTATGAACGTTCACAGTGACCTTATGGATGAAAGCGATGTCTCGACCCTGCTTAAAATCTTCATCAGTGGGTCAACTGAGAGAAGGTCCACTTTTGGATATGCATGAAAGCCCTGAGTCAGGAGCGCAGACTTTTCTTTTTTTCATTCAAGGGTACAAATAATGCCGTTATGTTCCTTAAATGGCTTGATTTAGTGATCAAAGTTTCATTTTCTTAACAATAAAGATGCCGTGTTCATCCATCTAGTTCTCTTATAACTGCACGCCATTATAAAATAACTTCAAATCAAATCCTTAATCATTGATAAAAGTGCGTGCTTCCCCCGCCCCCCCTCTCAGAAAATAGTTCCGACGTCCATGAAGCCGGTGAATCAGATCAATAGAACGTTTTTTTTCTGGTTATCATCTATTGATATTCGGTACGCTACAGTTGTGGTGTCAGAATCTATGTACACAAGCAGGAAAGCTGGTGCCGCGGCCGGTGGAGAATTAATGCTCATTTGCTCATTTATTTGCGCAAACTTGGAGCCATATGTGATCATAATGATGATGAGAAAAGAAAACACATTAACTTAAGTTACAGCCTACACAGAGATTCGAACTCGTATCAGCGGGTGATTCTGCTTACTGAGGGAGCTGCTCTACCAGGGGAGCTATACGTCAGTCACAATGTTTTCATGTGCCTTATCTTTCACCGACCCGCTGCCCCAGCTGACACACCAGCGTCTGGACATACGTGCTGCTGTCGTGTCTTCAACCTAAAAGCTGATCTTTATACACTTTTTCGTTGAGTAAAAATCCTCTCTGAATTATGGAACTGATAAGAATCATTTCTTAAATGCTTATATGGACGTTGAAACTTCTGTAGGCTGTGCGTAATTTAAAAGGCTTCATAGTGAAAAAAAATCATTCATCTCATCCGCCATCAACATCATCAACAACTCACTAAGTTTGTCCTTGCTAGAGGGACCCTGTAGCGACAGGCTGAAGGAAGGAGTTGGAATGAGGTGTGGAGTGGGTGAGGTATTATTAGCTACATTCTTGTATTTAAGCAACAATGAACAGAAACATAAATCAGGCAACTCTGTCCATTCCCGTTCATGGTCACTGCTCCCTGCTGCTGCATGTTGTCGTCCTCCTGCTCACAGATGCCACCTGGTGGTTGTTTGGGCACATTGCCGCTTCTCATGAAAACACAATTTATCCGCCACTAAAAAGGTGTGTGATTCTCGCGTGATTCACGCGAGAATCACGCGTGAACTCGGCCACAACGAAGTAGTACCTACTGTAGCACACAGTCAATATACACAGTAGAAATACAGAGCAGACAAGAGAAATACACAGTAGAAATACAGAGCCAACAATAGAAATAAACAGTAGAAATACATATCACAATAGAAATACACAGTAGAAATACACAGCACAGAGTTGAAATACACTTTAGAAATACAGAGCAGACAATAGAAATACACAGTAGAAATACACATCACAGTAGTAATACAGAGCAGACAATAGAAATACACAGTGGAAATACACGTCACAGTGGAAATACACGTCACAGTAGAAATACACATCACAATAGAAATACACAGTAGAAATGCACAGTAGAAATACACAGCACACAGTACAAATACACTAGAAATACATAAGACACAGTCGAAATATACAGTGGAAATACACATCACAATAGAAATACACAGTAGAAATACACAGCAGACAATAGAAATACACAGTGGAAATACACATCACAGTAGAAATACACATCACAATAGAAATACACAGTAGAAATACACATCACAATAGAAATACACAGTAGAAATACACATCACTGTAGAAACACACAGAAGAAATACACAGCACACACTGCAAATACACAAGAAATACATAGCACACAGTCAAAATACACAGTAGAAAAAAGGAGGAGACAATAGACATACACAGAGAAATAGAAATCACAGTAGAAATACACATCACAATAGAAATACACAGTAGAAATACACAGCACACAGTGCAAATACACTAGAAATACATAGCACACAGTCAAAATACACAGTAGAAATACAGAGCAGACAAGAGAAATACACAGTAGAAATACACAGCACACAGTAGAAATACACAGTAGAAATACACAGCACACAGTAGTAATACAGAGCAGACAATAGAAATACACAGTGGAAATACACGTCACAGTAGAAATACACATCACAATAGAAATACACAGTAGAAATGCACATCACAATAGAAATACACAGTAGAAATACACATCACAGTAGTAATACAGAGCAGACAATAGAAATACACAGTGGAAATACACGTCACAGTAGAAATACACATCACAATAGAAATACACAGTAGAAATGCACATCACAATAGAAATACACAGTAGAAACACACAGCACACAGTAGTAATACAGAGCAGACAATAGAAATACACAGTGGAAATACACGTCACAGTAGAAATACACATCACAATAGAAATACACAGTAGAAATGCACATCACAATAGAAATACACAGTAGAAATACACATCACAGTAGTAATACAGAGCAGACAATAGAAATACACAGTGGAAATACACGTCACAGTGGAAATACACATCACAATAGAAATACACAGTAGAAATGCACATCACAATAGAAATACACAGTAGAAACACACAGCACACAGTACAAATACACTAGAAATACATAGGACACAGTCGAAATATACAGTAGAAATACACATCACAATAGAAATACACAGTAGAAATACACAGCAGACAGTAGAAATACAGAGCAGACAATAGAAATACACAGTGGAAATACACATCACAGTAGAAGTACACATCACAATAGAAATACACAATAGAAATACACAGTAGAAATACACATCACAATAGAAATACACAGTAGAAATACACAGCAAACAGTAGAAATACACTAGAAATACATATCACACAGTCTAAATACACAGTAGAAATACGCATCACAGTAGAAATACACAGTAGAAATACACAGCACACAGTACAAATGCACTAGAAATACACAGCACAGTCGAAATACACAGTAGAAATACAGAGCAGACAAGAGAAATACACAGTAGAAATACAGAGCCAACAATAGAAATAAACAGTAGAAATACACAGCACAGAGTTGAAATACACTTTAGAAATACAGAGCAGATAATAGAAATACACAGTAGAAATACACATCACAGTAGTAATACAGAGCAGACAATAGAAATACACAGTGGAAATACATGTCACAGTAGAAATACACATCACAATAGAAATACACAGTAGAAATGCACATCACAATAGAAATACACAGTAGAAATACACAGCACACAGTAGAAATACACTAGAAATACATAGGACACAGTCGAAATATACAGTAGAAATACACATTACAATAGAAATACACAGTAGAAATACACAGCAGACAGTAGAAATACACAGCAGACAATAGAAATACACAGTGGAAATACACATCACAGTAGAAATACACATCACAATAGAAATACAAAGTAGAAATACACATCACAGTAGAAATACACATCACAATAGAAATACACAGTAGAAATACACATCACAATAGAAATACACAGTAGAAATACACATCACTGTAGAAACACACAGAAGAAATACACAGCACACAGTGCAAATACACAAGAAATACATAGCACACAGTCAAAATACACAGTAGAAAAAAGGAGGAGACAATAGACATACACAGAGAAATACAACTCACAGTAGAAATACACAGTAGAAATACACATCACAATAGAAATACACAGTAGAAATACATAGCAAACAGTAGAAATACACTAGAAATACATAGCACACAGTCGAAATACACAGTAGAAATACGCATCACAGTAGAAATACACAGTAGAAATACACAGCACACAGTACAAATGCACTAGAAATACACAGCACAGTCGAAATACACAGTAGAAATACAGAGCAGACAAGAGAAATACACATCACAATAGAAATACAGGGTAGATATACACCGCACACAGTACAAATACACTAGAAATACATAGCACAGTCAAAATACACAGTAGAATTACATATCACAATGGAAATACACATCACAGTAGAAATACACAGTAGAAATACACAGCACACAGTGCAAATACGCTAGAAATACATGGCACACAGTTGAAATGCACAGTAGAAATACACAGTATTTAATAACAACCAAATTGTGATAAGACAGAGGCCCATTACTTTTTCTCAGTGGGAGAAGAAAGGCATTCACACCTTAGGGGATGTTTATAATGATACTGGTCTTCGCTCATTTCAGGATCTGAAAGACTGTTATGACCTGCCAGGCTCATCTTTCTTTTTTTATCTTCAGCTTAGGGCGGCACTTAAGGCCTATGGAGTCCCGTGGGGTTAGCCACTGAAACAACACCCCTTTCACAAACTTGTTACGAGCAGAGGAACCTCCCGGGGCTTTGTCTCTACTTTTTATACTTTTCTACTGAAGTCCTCTTACAAGGACCTGCTCTTAGACAAACAGTGGAGAACTGATTTTGATTGGGACACGGTTTGGTCTGACATTTTGTTGACTTCACGTAATCCAAATCACCAACAAATCCACCTGAATTATGCTCATAGAACTTACCTAACCCCACGAAGATTGCACTTAATGGGTCTGGTGGCTGACTCCCGGTGCACCCTGTGTTCCCTCGGGGCTCCTGGTACATTTCTTCACATGTTCTGGCAATGCCCTCCTGTCGCTAGTTTTTGGAGCCGTGTATCTTCTCACTTATCAAATATTTTTTCTTTGACAATTCCGGTGTCAATAACTACTTTACTCCTGAATGATTTATCTCAGTTTTCAACATCTGGACAGCAGAAAAGACTTATTTTTGCTGGCCTTACTGCAGCTAAGAAATTAGTAGCTATGAGGTAGAAACACCCCGATAAGCTGTCAGTGAACAATTGGATCCTCACATTTCTTGATATTATTTACCTGGAGTTGTCCACTGCTCGTGTGATTGGAGTCAAGGAATCCGAGATTGAGCTGTGGGTCTCAGTGGCAGGGAAACTAAAGGAGCGGATCTAGCCACCTAATTTGCTAGTAGCTTTTGGTTCTGGGGGGCCCAGGGGTGGTGGTGGTGGTGGGCGGGTGGGGTGGTTATTTTATATGTTGTTTTTTTTTTTTTTTTTTACTATTGTGGTTTTCTCATTCTTATGTCTGTCATCATGTTTTGTATTTGTTATTAAAATGCACTGCCTTTTTCAAAGTTTGGAAAATAAAATAAAAATTTCATCACAAGAAAAAAGAAATGCACAGTAGAAATACACAGCACACAGTCAAAATACACAGTAGAAATACACATCACAGTAGAAATACACAGTAGAAATACACAGCACACAGTGCAAATACACTAGAAATACATAGCACAAAGTCGAAATACACATTAGAAATACAGAGCAGACAAGAGAAATACACAGTAGAAATACACAGCACACAGTAGAAATACACAGTAGAAATACACAGCACACAGTAGAAATACACTAGAAATACATAGCAGACAGTAGAAATACATTGTAGAAATACACATCACAATGTCCAAATATACTGTAGAAATACACAGTAGAAATACACATCACAGTAGAAATACACAGTAGAAATATAGATCACAGTAGAAATACACATCACAGTAGAAATACACAGCACACAGTACAAATACTATAGAAATACATAGCACACAGTCAAAATACACAGTAGAAATACAGAGCCAACAATAGAAATAAACAGTAGAAATACACAGCACAGAGTTGAAATACACTTTAGAAATACAGAGCAGACAATAGAAATACACAGTAGAAATACACATCACAGTATAAATACAGAGCAGACAGTAGAAATACACAGTAGAAATACACATCACAATGGAAATACACATCACAGTCGAAATACACTTTAGAAATACACAGCACACAGTGCACATAGACTAGAAATACATAGCACACAGTTGAAGTACACAGTAGAAATACACAGCACAGAGTCCAAATACACTTAAGAAATACAGAGCAGACAATAGAAATACACAGTAGAAATAGACATCACAGTACAAATACACATCACAATAGAAATACACAGTAGAAATACACATTACAGTAGAAATACACATCACAATAGAAATACACAGTAGAAATACACAGCACACAGTACAAATACAGATCAGACAATAGAAATACACAGTAGAAATACACAGCACACAGTGCAAATACACACTAGAAATACACAGCACACAGTGCAAATACACTAGAAATACATAGCACACAGTTGAAATACACAGAAGAAATACACATCACAGTAGAAATACACATCACAATAGAAATACACAGTAGAAATACACAACACACAGTACAAATACACTAGAAATACATAGCACACAGTCTAAATACACAGTAGAAATACAGAGCAGACAAGAGAAACACACAGTAGAAATACACATCACAGTAGAAATACACAGTAGAAATACACAGCACACAATGCAAATACACAGTAGAAATACACAGCACACAGTGCAAATACACTAGAAATACATAGCACACAGTTGAAATACACAGTAGAAATACACACCACAGTAGAAGTACACATCACAATAGAAATACACAGTAGAAATACACATCACAGTAGAAATACACATCACAATAGAAATACACGGTACAAATACACAACACACAGTACAAATACACTAGAAATACATAGCACACAGTCTAAATACACAGTAGAAATACACATCACAATAGAATTACACAGTAGAAGTACACAGCACACAGTAGAAATACACAGCGCAGAGTCAAAATACACTTTAGAAATACAGAGCAGACAATAGAAATACACAGTAGAAATACACATCACAGTAGAAATACACTTCAGAAATATAGAGCAGACAATAGAAATACACAGTAGAAATACAAAGCCTCGTTTGCCATAAAGAAGATCCAAATTCAACCACTTCAGGCTAGAAAACTTAAGTGAAAGACCTTTTTTCAGTCAAATACAGCTTATGCAAATCAAAAATCAAATCAAATAAAATTTTATTTGTATAGCCCAAATTCACAAATCACAGTTTGCCTCAGAGGGCTTTACAATCTGTACAGAGACGACACCCTCTGTCCTTCGACCCTCGATTCGAGTGAGGAAAAACTTGCCCCCCCAAAAAAGGACCTTTTAACAGGCAAAAAAAATGCGGAAGAAACCTCAGGGAGAGCCACAGAGGAGGGATCCCTCTCCCAGGACGGACAGACGTGCAATAGATGTCGCATGTACAGAGCAGATCAACGAGATCACAATGTATTCAATTATAAGCGATGGTTGACAGGAGTGAAAGTACATAAAGATGTATTACAGCAATAATAATGAAATGCACATGGAAATGTGATTACTAGTGATAACAGTAGTAGTGATTAATGGTAAGGATGGTATGTAGTAATGCATTACAATAATAGTAGTGGAACGTATGTAACAGAGATGTGACTAATATTAGCGACAGTAGTGGTGGGTGTCAGGCAGGGTCATGGCAGTAGGCGCATCCACGATCAGGCAGGGCCATAGCAGTGGGCGCATCCAGTGGGCGCATCTATGCTACTGTAAGTGCAAAAAAAGCGACTTTCTCGGTCTGACACGCTGAAAATTGACATGAGCCAGTTTTCACCCTTAATGAATTAAATTCCAGGTAAAGCCTCGTTTGCCATAAAGAAGATCCAAATTCAACCACTTCAGGCTAGAAAAGAAGTGAAAGACCTTTTTTCAGTCAAATACAGCTTATGCTGTTGCCCAGCAGCCAGCAGCCAGTCAGCCCAGCACAGGTGCTGGCAATGATGACGACGAGCAGCCCAGCTGTTCCACATCATCATCTACTCTGCCTGAGTATTAGAGGAGGCTGAGAGGGGGCGCCCGTTGCTTGAACGTCGACTATTGTGGTCAGGTTAGCCGGCTGTGTACTAGCAGCACTCGTAAATCTTCGAATAGACTGTATTGTATATCTTTGCTAATCCTGTTCTCCTCTTTGTTTGTTCCAGGCTCCCTCCGTTAAAACCAGTGTCTCCTCGCTCCGTCCATGCCTTCCAGGCCCCTCACCTTCACCCTCACCTAACCACCACGTGGACCCTCCACCCTCTCTCCTCTCCCTGGATACCCAATCTCTCCCTCCTCTGCTCCACTCCCACGTAAAGTTGTTTAATAAAGTTGTTAAACTTGAAGCACGGTTCTGTGTCTTTGTCTCTGGGGTACCTGGCACATTTGGCTACTGTAACTTTAGAGCCTAACAGAACGTTCAAGTCACCATGAGCCAAGCCGGGTCCCCAGGGGCAGGGAACCAGACTCCTGCAGATTTAGGAGGTTTGATTGCCAAACAGGCCCGTGACCTTGCCGAGCTGCAGCAGGAGTTGAAGAAGGCCTTTCTCACTGTGCAAAGTCAGATAGCAGTGCTTGAAAGTGCCTCCCGTTCCACAGTAGGAACTGTGGCGTCCCTTTCCACCCAAGTGAGCGCCATCTCCGGAGCGTTGGCCGACATTCAGAAATCCCTGGATACCCTTACAGCCCGAACACCGGTCAGCGGACTTCCAGCTCCCATCGCCAACACCAGTCCCAGCCCTCCCATTGCAGCGGCGGGTTCAGCGGCCTCCCCAGCCCAGTCGCACCCCCAAACTGAGCCCAACTTGGTCAGCCCTAGGCCGTTCGACGGAGACTTCATCCACTGTCGGGGTTTCCTCGCTCAATGTGAGTTACTTTTCACTCATCAGCCGTCTAGATATTCTTCCGATGGGTCTAGGATTGCCTTGGTCATGTCTCTTCTGATTGATGAGGCTCTCAGTTGGGCTATAGCTGCAGTTGAAGGCAACCTTTCTCTTGCTACTGACTACGCACAGTTTAAGAGGGAGTTTCAGGCAGTGTTCGATCACCCTGTAGACGGGAAGGACGCCGCCAGTCGTTTGCTGGTAATCCGTCAGGGGTCTCGCTCTGTGGCTCAGTATACCCTGGAGTTCCGAATCCTGGCAGCGGAGAGCCGATGGGACACCAATGCCCTTCTCAGTGTTTATCGCAAGGGGCTGAGTGATGCCATCAAGGATCTCGTTGTCCGTGACTGCCCTGAAACCCTCAACGACTTAATATCCCTGGCCCTCCTAATGGACTCCCGGCTTCAGGAACGTCGCGCAGACAGAGCCCATTGAGGCTCTCCTCGCCAACCCTCCCACCACCCAGCTACGGAGGTTCCAACTCTGTTCTCTGCTAGCCGAGCTGAGCCCCCTCCTTCACCTCTGCGTTCCCCAGCTCCTTTGGCTGATCACGACTCACACCAGAGGAGAGAGAACAGAGACTGAACAACAGGCTGTGTCTCTACTGTGGTGAGTCAGGTCATTTCATTCGCTCTTGCCCCACTCGCCCAAAAGATCCTGCTCGCTGGTAGGGGCTATACTGGTGAGCAAGACTATTTTCCACCAGCCCAAGAAGAATCCCAACCGCCTCTTCCCTGCTACGCTGGCCTGGGGCACAGAGACACTTTCTGTCAGCGCCCTCATTGATTCTGGTGCGGATGAGTGCCTCATGGACGTTTCCTTTGCCCGCCAAGCAGGTGTCCCCTTGGTTCCCTTGGACCACTCGTTGCTCCCCCAGGCCATAGACGGACGTCCATTAGGCGCTATCTCCTATTCTACCAGGCCCCTCATGCTCACCCTTTCAGGTAATCACACCGAGTCAATCTGTTTCTTTGTTCTACATGCCTTGGTGTTGGGTCGACCTTGGTTGGAGAAGCATGAGCCCCATATCTCCTGGGCCTCCGGCCGGATCCTGGGATAGAGCACTACCTGCCATGCAACCTGCCTGCGTTCCGCACTGTCCCCGCCCTGTGGTTCCCAAGCGGTGCCCTCTCCCCCAGACCTCACAGGTGTTCCCCCCGAGTATCATGATCTTGCCCCAGTGTTTAGTTAGGACAGGGCTATGTCG
Source organism: Pagrus pagrus (assembly GCF_965226575.1). Taxonomy (NCBI): domain Eukaryota; kingdom Metazoa; phylum Chordata; class Actinopteri; order Spariformes; family Sparidae; genus Pagrus; species Pagrus pagrus. The sequence goes on from NW_028175408.1 coordinate 60,712, forward strand.
CTTCCCCCTCACCGGCCGTATGATTGTGCCATCAATCTCCTACCTGGGACCCCCTTCCTGAAGGGACGGCTTTACAACATCTCTCTTCCAGAGAAGGAAGCAATGCGCAACTACATTGCGGAATCCCTGCATTCAGGCATCATCAGACCCTCGTCTTCCCCCCTTGCAGCAGGCTTTTTCTTTGTGGCTAAAAAGGATGGCGGCCTGAGACCATGTATTGATTACCGTGGGCTAAACAAACTCACTTTGAAGAATAAATATCCTCTTCCCCTTATCAGCTCCACCCTCGAGCCACTTACTCATGCCAAAGTTTTCAAGAAGCTTGACCTCCGAAACGCCTACCACTTAGTCCGGATCAGGGAGGGCGACGAATGGAAAACGGCCTTCAACACCCATCTTGGCCACTTCGAGTATGCCGTTTGGCCTGTCCAATGCCCCGGCCGTTTTCCAAGCCCTTGTGAACGACGTGCTGAGAGACATGCTTAACATCTTTGCGGTGGTGTACCTGGACGACATCCTCGTCTTCTCCAAGTCTTTGGAGGAACACCACCAGCATATCCGCCTGGTTCTTCAGCGGCTGTTGGAGAATTGCCTGTACGTCAAGGCTGAAAAATGTGTGTTCCACTCTGACTCTGTTACGTACCTGGGCAATGTACTGGAGAATGGACAGACCCGGGTGGATCCTGCCAAGGTCAAGGCAGTAGAGGAATGGCCACGTCCCAACGACCGAACTCAGCTAAGGCGTTTCCTGGGGTTTGCTGGCTTCGTCTGCAGGTTCATCAAGGGTTTCAGTCAACTAGCAGCCCCTCTCAATTCCCTCACTTCCCCTTTCACTCCTTTCTCCTGGACAGCGGAGGCGGAGGCAGCTTTCTGTAAGCTTAAGAGCCTGTTCGTTTCAGCTCCTGTGCTGGTCTACCCCAACCCAACAAGGCAGTTTGTCGTCGAAGTAGATGCCTCGGATACGGGCATCGGGGCAGTTCTCTCTCAACGGTCTGAGGGGGACCAGAGAGTGCATCCTTGTGCCTACAACCCCGCTGAGTGGAACTACGACGTGGGTAATAAGGAGCTACTGGCGGTCCATGATGCACTGAAAGAGTGGAGACACTGGTTGGAGGGAGCGAAGCTGCCATTCATAGTGTGGTCAGACCACAAGAATCTGACCTACTTAAGGACAGCAAAGAGGCTTAACTCCAGATAGGCCCGCTGGGCCCTATTTTTCAGCCGGTTTGATTTTGCCCTTAGTTACCGCCCGGGTTCCAAGAACATCAGGGCTGATGCTCTCTCCCGTCAGGTCACTGGGGAACTACCTGAGGTCCAAGAGGTGCCGAACACCATCCTTTCCCCCACCCGAGTCGTGGGTGTAGTCACCTGGCCTATCGACTCCATGGTAAGGCGGGCCCAGCGAACCCAGCCTGATCCGGGCAATGGACCCCGAAACAGACTGTTCGTTCCCACCTCTGTCTGCCCACAAGTGTTGGAGTGGGGTCACTCCAGTCACATTGCCTGCCACCCAGGGGAACGCCGAACAGCAGAATTCATCAGCCGCAGATTCTGGTGGCCCTCCCTCAACAAGGATGTTAAGGAGTTTGTAGCTGCCTGCACCGTCTGCGCCCGGAGCAAGGCTTCCCATCGTCCTCCAGCGGGCCTGCTTTAACCACTCCCCGTCCCCACTCGGCCATGGTCCCACATAGGTATGGACTTTGTTACAGGGCTCTCGGTATCCCAGGGCAATAATACCATCCTGACTGTGGTTGACCGGTTCTCTAAGGCTGTCCACTTTATTCCACTCCCCAAGCTTCCTTCCGCTGTAGAGACTGCAGACCTCCTCACCCTCCATGTTGTTCGCCTGCATGGAATTCCCTCAGACATTGTGTCTGACCGTGGTCCCCAATTCGTCTCAAAGGTGTGGCAAGCCTTCTGTAAGGGAATCGGGGCCACAGTCAGCCTCTCCTCTGGCCACCATCCACAGACCAATGGGCAAACAGAGCGTGCCAACCAGACACTTGAGACGGCCCTTCGCTGTGTCACCACCAGCAACCCTTTGACCTGGTCCAGATACCTGCCCTGGGTGGAGTACTCTCTCAACGCCATGGAGAGCGCAGCAACTGGTATGTCCCCTTTCCAATGCTCACTGGGTTACCAACCCCCTCTGTTTCCCCAACAGGAGCTGGAGGTGGCAGTCCCATCCACCAGGGTCCACCTCCGCCGGTGTAGACGGGTCTGGAAGGCGGCCCGGGCTGCGCTTCTTCGTACCACCGCACAAGCCCAGCGTGGGGCCAACCAGTGGAGGGTATGCGCTCCTGTCTACCAACCTGGCCAGAAGGTTTGGCTGTTGGCCCGGGACCTGCGCCTCCAGACCTCTCAGACCTCAACCCGCAAGCTGAATCCCCGGTATGTTGGCCCCTACTCTGTGGAACGCGTCATTAGCCCTTTGGCAGTACGTCTGATTCTCCCTCCTGCTCTCAAGGTTCACCCAGTTTTCCACGTCTCTCAGCTTAAACCTGTGGCCACAAGCGCCTTGTCTCCTGTTTCAGCTCCTCCGCCTCCCGAGTCCTGGCTGATGGTGACCCTGTGTGGACAGTTCACAAGCTGCTCGCCGTCCGTCGCCGTGGTCGGGGATTCCAGTACTTAGTGGACTGGGAAGGCTATGGTCCCAAAGAACGATGCTGGGTGCACTCGTCTTACCTCGCTGACCCCTCCTTGTTGGATGCTTTCTACAGGGACAACCCAGGTGCCCCTGAGCGGTCATCCGGTGCCTCCCCTCAGGGGGGGGGGTACTGTTGGGGCTGCCCAGCAGCCAGCAGCCAGTCAGCCCAGCTCAGGTGCTGGCAATGATGACGACGAGCAGCCCAGCTGCTCCACATCGTCATCTACTCTGCCTGAGTATTAGAGGAGGCTGAGAGGGGGCGCCCGTTGCTTGAACGTCGACTATTGTGGTCAGGTTAGCTGGCTGTGTACTAGCAGCACTCGTAAATCTTCGAATAGACTGTATTGTATATCTTTGCTAATCCTGTTCTCCTCTTTGTTTGTTCCAGGCTCCCTCCGTTAAAACCAGTGTCTCCTCGCTCCATCCACGCCTTCCAGGCCCCTCACCTAACCACCACGTGGACCCTCCACCCTCTCTCCTCTCCCTGGATACCCAGTCTCTCCCTCCTCGGCCCAGCTCCACTCCCACGTAAAGTTGTTTAATAAAGTTGTTAAACTTGAAGCACGGTTCTGTGTCTTTGTCTCTGGGGTACCTGGCACATTTGGCTACTGTAACTTTAGAGCCTAACATGTGCTACTGTAAGTGCAAAAAAAGGGCTCTTCTCGGTCTGACACGCTGAAAATTGACATGTGCCAGTTTTCACCCTTAATGAATTAAATTCCAGGTAAAGCCTCGTGTGCCATAAAGAAGATCCAAATTCAACCACTTCAGGCTAGAAAACTTAAGTGAAAGACCTTTTTTCAGTCAAATACAGCTTATGCTACTGTAAGTGCAAAAAAAGGGCCTTTCTCGGTCTGACACGCTGAAAATTGACATGAGCAAGTTTTCACCCTTAATGGATTAAATTCCAGGTAAAGCCTCGTTTGCCATAAAGAGGATCCAAATTCAACCACTTCAGGCTAGAAAACTTAAGTGAAAGACCTTTTTTCAGTCAAATACAGCTTATGCTACTGTAAGTGCAATAAAAGGGACTTTCTCGGTCTGACACGCTGAAAATTGACATGAGCCAGTTTTCACCCTTAATAAATTAACTTCCAGGTAAAAACTGCTTTGCCATGAAGAAGATCCAAATTCAACCAGTTCAGGCTAGAAAACCTGTTTGAAAGACCTTTTTTCAGTGAAATGCAGCTTAGGAGACTGTACAGTGCAGAAACAGGCTCCTCTCGCTCTGACACGCTGATTTTTGACATAAGCCACTTTTCACCCTTAATGAATTAAATTCCAGGTAAAAACTCCCTTGCCATGAAGAAGATCCAAATTCAACCAGGTCAGGCTAGAAAACCTGTTTGAAAGACCCTTTTTCAGTGAAATGCAGCTTAGTGCAAAAACAGGCTGCTCTCGCTCTGAAACGCTCATTTTTCACATAAGCCACTTTTCAGCCTTAGGCGACTGTACAGTGCAAAAACAGGCTCCTCTCGCTCTGAAACGCTCATTTTTGACATAAGCCACTTTTCAGCCTTAATGAATTAAATTCCTGGTAAAAACTTCTTTGCCATGAAGAAGATCCAAATTCAACCGGTTCAGGCTAGAAAACCTGTTTGAAAGACCTTTTTTCAGTGAAATGCAGCTTAGGCGACTGTACAGTGCAGAAACAGGCTCCTCTCGCTCTGAAACACTCATTTTTGACAAAAGCCACTTTTCACCCTTAATGAATTAAATTCCAGGTAAAAACTCCTTTGCCATGAAGAAGATCCAAATTCAACCAGTTCAGGCTAGAAAACCTGTTTGAAAGACTTTTTTTCAGTGAACTGCAGCTTAGTGCAAAAACAGGCTCCTCTCGCTCTGAAACGCTCATTTTTGACATAAGCCACTTTTCACCCTTAATGAATTAAATTACAGGTAAAAACTCCTTTGCCATGAAGAAGATCCAAATTCAACCAGTTCAGGCTAGAAACCCTGTTCGAAAGACCTTTTTTCAGTGAAATGCAGCTTAGTCGACTGTACAGTGCAGAAACAGGCTCCTCTCGCTCTGAAAGGCTCATTTTTGACATAAGCCAGTTTTCACCCTTAATGAATTAAATTCCAGGTAAAAACTCCTTTGCCATGAAGAAGATCCATTCAACCAATTCAGGCTAGAAAACCTGTCTGAAAGACCTTTTTTCAGTCAAATGCAGCAACGTATTCTCATGAAGGGTTCGTATGGAAACGTACGAAAAGTTATGCACACATTTTTCGTGCATTATCCTACGAATATCAAAATGACACCAGTGCAATGACACCAGTGCGCATGCGCACATGACACCAGTGCAATGACACCAGTGCGCATGCGCACATATGTACAAATCTTTCGATATCCAATGACACCAGTAGCATGCGCAATTCCCATGCAGTGGAAAAAATGGCTTCCATTGCAGCATTTTAAGACCGTTTCGGCATTAAAGTGCGTTTTGATAACATTCCTTCGCTGTCGCTGACATACTTCCGCCAGTTTTTTTCTTCTTTTTTTACCGCCAACCTTCTCCCGCTTCAGGTAAGAACGCAACTTTGTTAGTAAATCAGAAATGCAATGAGCTTTATTGCCTTGAATATATTCTATTATTCTGTTCTATCTTTCATTGTACTATGCCTGCATGCCTTTTATTGTACTATGCCTGCATTTTAACTGTACAGAACTTTGGTCAACCTGGGTTGTTTTAAAATGTGCTTAAGAAATAAACTTGATTGATTGATTGATTGAAACCAGTCAGTTTTGTCAATAACAAACAAAGTTTGACAAATTTAGATAGATAGATAGATAGATAGATATACTTTATTGATCGTGACTAGAGAAGGCTTTCTTGATTGTGCTCTCATTCTACTTTTATTACTGTTTTACAGATAACCAGTTTCCCTCAATCCTCTGTCCCTGTTCCTTCCTTTATAAAAAACCAACGGCTCTTTTAAGAGCCAACCTATTTGTCTGTGTGTGTGTGTGTGTGTGTGTGTGTGTGTGTTCATTTCTCTGGTAAGTAGTATGCACAATTTGAGATTGAGAAGGCTTTCTAGACTATGCTCTCACTGTACTGTTATTGCTGTTTTACAGATAACCAATTTCCCACATCTCTCAGTCCCTGTACCTTCTTTTATATAACCAACGGCTCTTTTAAGAGCCAACCAGAAGTCTGTCCAGAAGTGTCTTCAATTCTCTGGTAAGTGGTAGTAGCCCTTATAGCCCTCGATGTAAACAATATCAAAGGCAAGCTGGGACAGAAATATATATCATATAGGGTGCACTTTCCCCACAGATCAGAGATGGAGGATTTAACATCTTTTATTTTTGCTGTTTAGGCACTATGGCATCAGATGAGGATACCCTTAAGGATGTGATCAGAAAGGCACAGAGCCTGGCAGAGCATCTCAACTCACTAGTTGAGCCTGCACAGGTAATGTAACATCTTCAGTATCCTGTTCCATGCATGGGGATCAGATATTATGATGCATAGCAACATTCAAGAAGTTATTTGTGCAGGAAGTCTATATGGTTTACCTGCGTTACTTTGATTATATTGTGCTTTTTAGGTGAAAAAAAGAAGAAGATCAAAACCACCAGTCCAGATCCGGTGGAGACAGCGGGATAAAGATGGCAACATTATTGCCCAGACCATCAAGTCCTCTTCGTCCAAATCCCGTGGTTAGTTTATTATATCCAACTTTTCATAGCGTACTAAGCATTTTGTTGTAATAAGGTCAATGAATACTACCCACAGAAGAAGATTGTAATTATACTGGGTAGCTCTCAGTTGTGGATGTATTTAACTTTCTGAATGATCAGCAAGGCTTTTCTGGAAAAGAGCATACATGTTTGGCAAATCTTTCCTCTGTAAATTGTTCATTTCCTGAGCTACTGTAACCAGTAGCGAACTCACATTATGAATAAACATTCCATTCACATTGACACAACACTGATATTCTGTTGGCATCCTACACATTTAACTTTATCTTTTCAGGTGGAAGGGCCAGATCACTTCATCGCAGTGTTCCTGAGGAGACATCAGTGGAGATGCCTGATGAGGAAGAGGCAGGACTTAGTAAGTAATCATAATCTTTTTGTCTTATAGATTCCCATGAGTTTTGGCGTGACAGGTCAAACAATCAAGCATCGTGGTGTGATTTCTGTGGGGATCTACCAATCCAAGTCTGTAGAATACGATTTATAGGCCTGCACATCTCAGCATCGCCATAATGCTTAATGTGGAATGGCATTTTCATTCAATCCTTTATTTCAGACTCCAATACAGGGTCCATAGCATAATAAAATGACATAAAAGCACAAAACAAACAAAACTAACAAACAAAAGCAGAACAATCAGACATAGAGGCATTCTCTCCAATGTTTTCTTAACTTAGAGTAGTACCTCAAGGAACTCCTTGCTGGATTAACTAGGTTATCAATAATACCATTACCTGAGCTATCCAGGCGACACATAAATTTGTACATTAAATTGCTCAGGACTGCCTCACATGATGGCACACTGGAGACCGCAAACAAGTAGCTGGCACTGAACCATCTGGGTAACTTGGTAATAACATCCTCATAGTGTCATTATACGCAACTGTAAGCTCTTGTAGACTGCTTTTCTTGTACCCACACCACAAATGAGCAGTATACATAGGTGTACAAAAGGCTTTAAACAGAGAACATTTCACATTGAAAGAGCACATACTAAACTTGCGAAGTAACATGTTCGCTTGAGCATATAGTTTGCGCCGTTGACGGTATGTATCTTTGTCATCACTGAGATCATCTGAGAATATGTGACCAAGATACTGTACTTCTTTAGACACCATAAGTGGACTATTACAGAGATAAAATACAGGATCCTCTCTGCTTCTAACTATCTTGATACACATTTTCCTCTAGAAAATATTTGTAGCTTGTAAAATTACGATTCATTGCTAAGACCCAATTTTGCTTTATCAACATTTTACCCCCCTCCTGAAACAGATGCTGCTTTAAAAGAACTGGAGAGACATCTCAGTGCATCACACTGTGATGTCGGTATTGACGATGTGGACACCAGCCCACCAACAGCAGCCATGGACTGGAAAACCAGGAACGCTTTCTCCTCAGAGAGATGGAAGGAAGCCAGACAGATGCTGTTAGACAACATGCTGAAAGCTAACAGCATTAAACCAAGGCTCTGCCAAAGATGCCTCAGCAAGGAAGCCATCATAAGATGTCAAGAATGCATGCCTATGCAGTATAACTGTTTTGACTGTGACATACACCATGAGTCCCACGCACTGCACAATCGGCAATCAATGATTCATGGCTTCCACATGCCTCTGCCACCAACAGTTGTGGTCAAGGAAGCTCCAGAAGGGGGCTATTCCCATCACACATGCGGTACTATATATATAAAATCTTTTTCTTTTCTTTGCAAAACTCAATTTATTTTTGGCATCTTGAAAAAAGACCCCTCTCTAATTTTGGAATTTTTAAACCTCTCTTTTCCTTTTGTAGCTAGAATATTGCCAATGGAATTGCCACACCAGATTTGTGACTGCCCCCCAGAGAACATTTCTGTCATTCCTGGGAGGCCTGTGGTGTTCATCAACATGAAAGGTAACTCCATACCATAGCCTCCATTTCCCTATGGTTCTACCCCCCCCTCTCCAATATAACATGAATTTATGCTTTTTTTCCCCAGGACAATATGATCTGACCCTCCCAGAGCTGCGATGTGGTGGCTGCTGTGCCAGCTGGACCCCAGGGCTGTATGATGTCCAAGTCAGTGGCTACTGGCCTGCAACCCTCCACTTCCATACAGTCTACGATGTAGCTATTTTTCAAGGTTTTCGGGAGATGAAGTTGGCTGCTCCATGGATTTCCCGCCTGACCTTTATGAGAATGCTGGAAGCGCAAACAGCAGCATATGGCAGGGTGGGCTGGCTACACAATATTTACCATAACCCCCTTTAAATTATGCATGTTAGTATAAATTTGTCTTTGATGATTCTTTCAACAGACTGGTAAAGTTTGCTCTGACACATTTTTCAAGAGCTTCATGGAGTGGGTCATCAGCTCCTATGAAGTGGACAAGTTGTGCTCAGAGCAACCATTCGCCTGCACAGCCTGTTCTCCCCAAATGCTGGCTGTGTCTGTGGATGGAAACAGGAAGCACTACCGCTTCAAAAAGGATGGACAGTCAGTTTATATTTTATATGTTTCATGGTCTAGGCATGTCCATGTATCAGCTCTCATTTGTTACACCAGTGAGCACATGTTAATTCTAATGCTAACATGAAATGATTGCAATCATCCTTGCAATTTATATTTCCATGTCTGATCTTTAGGTCTGAGGAAGGGGGTTATTTTGATGGTGTGCTCATCTGCAAGGATGACGAGGTTGCAGCATTTGTGGACGACCTCCAAAAGAGGGCCAAGCATGTAAGAACATTTTTTATTTATTTTTAATGAAATATATTCTCATTATACTTTGTATACCTTAAGTCAAATTTTATTTTAGGTAAGAACTACTATTGGCTATTATTTACAATTGCATGTATTCTGCAGTTTGATGCTGCAGAATTACAGCCCAAACTGTTAAATAAATTAAACATTATGTGACTATTCTCACTTTGTCCTTTTTGTAGTTACCAGGCAAAGGGGTTTGTGGCAGGTCTCAGCTGAACGCAGCAAAGGAGACAACAAGCAAGAGGGCTTGTTCCAGCCTTGATGAGCAAGTATGTTGTCTAGAGCTTTCCCTTTTCACAATATTACATTTTGTGGTAGTGCATTGTATTCCACCCTTTGCTTACACCACCCCTGTGAATTTCCCCATTGTGGGACTAATAAAGGAATATCTTATCTTATCTATAATGATAGGAAACTAGTTAATGGGAAATTCTTTATTTGCCAAATACAACATTTTAAGATAAGATAAGATAATATTTCCTTTATTGTCCCACAATGGGGGAAATGCACATTAACCTATCCTTACTATTTAGAGGCAGTGGGCAGCCATGGTCCAGGGACCAAATGCCTGTGTCCTCATCAAGGGAAATGACAGTTGCAACAGTTAACGAGCATGCATAGCAAAATGATTTGCTTTTTCATATGGAGAAAAGTAGCAGTAATAACATTTAAATACGCATACAGAATTGAAGCAAAGGCCGAATTATTGTTAAATTAAAATAAATTAAATTGAATTGAATTTTTAATTCTTCCCCAGGGTCTAGAAGTAGCAGTGTGCCGTCATGGCATTATCCTTCGGGCCCTGAATATGTACAGGCAAGTATAAAAACATTCTTTGTATTTTCACTACACTTCCATTTATTTCAAATGCTCATGAAGTGACACTTAATTAATGCAATGCTGTTATACAATCCCACAGGGGTGAGATCTTTGCATATCCGATGTTCCTGCAGAAGGAAATCACAGCCAGTCCACCAGCCTTCTTCTGCATGGACGTAATATGCAAGTACTGGCCTTACATCCAGAGAATTGCTGAAGCCTGCCCAGAGTACAGTCACCTCACCACCATGAAGCCTCTGTTGTCTGTGCTCCATGCGAAAGCACATGGCATCAAGTGTGAGGTATTTTTTACTCATCTCTTGTGTTTCGATGCCAGTAATTTTTCCATGTCAAATCCAATCTGCTTGATTACAGAGCCAAAACAACAATGCATGTTTCCCTGAACTCAGATTAATAGACTGCACTGTATATTCCTAAAATGTCAGATAAAATGGGGAGGAGGCAATCAGGATGGAGCGGGTTCTACCCTGGGAGAGGAGGTGGAAATGGTTAACTCCTTCCTGTCCAGGACCGCCATAATCACAAAGTTCATGGGCAAAGGAGGTTGGTTATAGGCTTTGATATTTTATGAAATATCAAATCTTTTTCATATTTGATATTTTATGTCCAGAATAGTCATATAGATAGCATGACTTGACAGCATAGAGTTACACTAGTGGAGCCTTTTAACAGCATTGTTGTTAACTGGAGCTGCTAGGCAAACATAATTTTTGTCTTCTTTTTTCGTCTGTAACAGCACGCACAGACATGCTAACTGTCCAGATTATGGACTGGAATAAGAGAAAGATGGAGAACATGTGTAAAACCTTGTGCACAAGATTTCGTAAGGTAACCGTCTTCTTTCAGAAAAGCGGCCACATTGCAATATGAGTGACAAATGTCACTCTTAAAGTTTAATTCCCCCCATCCCTCCTTTTCCTACAGACACAGCAGAATCTTGAGAGGGAGAGGCAGAGCCTAGAGACCCTCAAGGGAGAGATGTCTGCAAATGATGGGACTGTGGAACAGTGGGTCAGAGATGTCCGGGACTGGGCTGAACATGGTAGGTATCTTTAATCAACTTGTATAATATGTAACATTTCCGCATTACAATTGAAACAAGCATTTTTGCTGTTTCTGCAGAAAGCAAAATGTTTGGTCAATGTTTTTATCTGTTATGGACCATGGCAATGTCAATTATGAGCATGTTCTTTCTTTGAGTTGGTGTTGTCTGTTATGTTGATTTCCTTGTATAATTTGTTGATTTGCAGTACACTGTAACTTCAGTGTTCTTCTATTGTTTTTATATATACTTTAATCAGGGTGTCCATGTAAAAGAGAGCAGTCTCTTAAGGGCCTTCTCTGATTAAATAAATCAGTCAGTACAATGTTCTTGCATAACTCAACATTGCTTTGTGTTAAAGAACCGCCTGCAGCCAGTAATGATTCTCTGCTACAAGTGAGATCAAGGATTGAGGAGACTTATCTGGGCCTAAGGCAGCGCAGGGCACGGCTTTATAGCCAAACAGCTACAAAGTTTGTGAAAGACATCAGATGTTTTAAGAATGTTTTTCACATTTGATTATTAGAGTTTTTTCATGTATCGGAATGTGTCTTCTCTGATTTCTCCCAGACAGCAACTCAGGACGCTCTGTGATCCGCAACCGCATGTGGAGGGAGCAGAAGCAGCTTGAGATCTACAGTACAGACCAAAAGTTTGGCCACACCTTCTCATTCAAAGAGTTTTCTTTATTTTCATGACTATGAAAATTGTAGATTCACACTGAAGGCATCAAAACTATGAATTAACACATGTGGAATTATATACTTAACAAAAAAGTGTGAAACAACTGAAAATATGTCTTATATTCTAGGTTCTTCAAAGTAGCCACCTTTTGCTTTGATTACTGCTTCGCACACTCTTGGCATTCTCTTGATGAGCTTCAAGAGGTAGTCACCTGAAATGGTCTTCCAACAGTCTTGAAGGAGTTCCCAGAGATGCTTAGCACTTGTTGGCCCTTTTGCCTTCACTCTGCGGTCCAGCTCACCCCAAACCATCTCGATTGGGTTCAGGTCCGGTGACTGTGGAGGCCAGGTCATCTGGCGCAGCACCCCATCACTCTCCTTCTTGGTCAAATAGCCCTTACACAGCCTGGAGGTGTGTTTGGGGTCATTGTCCTGTTGAAAAATAAATGATGGTCCAACTAAACGCAAACCGGATGGAATAGCATGCCGCTGCAAGATGCTGTGGTAGCCATGCTGGTTCAGTATGCCTTCAATTTTGAATAAATCCCCAACAGTGTCACCAGCAAAGCACCCCCACACCATCACACCTCCTCCTCCATGCTTCACGGTGGGAACCAGGCATGTAGAGTCCATCCGTTCACCTTTTCTGCGTCGCACAAAGACACGGTGGTTGGAACCAAAGATCTCAAATTTGGACTCATCAGACCAAAGCACAGATTTCCACTGGTCTAATGTCCATTCCTTATGTTCTTTAGCCCAAACAAGTCTCTTCTGCTTGTTGCCTGTCCTTAGCAGTGGTTTCCTAGCAGCTATTCTACCATGAAGGCCTGATTCACACAGTCTCCTCTTAACAGTTGTTCTAGAGATGTGTCTGCTGCTAGAACTCTGTGTGGCATTGACCTGGTCTCTAATCTGAGCTGCTGTTAACCTGCGATTTCTGAGGCTGGTGACTCGGATAAACTTATCCTCCGCAGCAGAGGTGACTCTTGGTCTTCCTTTCCTGGGGCGGTCCTCATGTGAGCCAGTTTCTTTGTAGCGCTTGATGGTTTTTGCGACTGCACTTGGGGACACTTTCAAAGTTTTCCCAATTTTTCGGACTGACTGACCTTCATTTCTTAAAGTAATGATGGCCACTCGTTTTTCTTTACTTAGCTGCTTTTTTCTTGCCATAATACAAATTCTAACAGTCTATTCAGTAGGACTATCAGCTGTGTATCCACCTGACTTCTGCACAACACAACTGATGGTCCCAACCCCATTTATAAGGCAAGAAATCCCACTTATTAAACCTGACAGGGCACACCTGTGAAGTGAAAACCATTTCAGGTGACTACCTCTTGAAGCTCATCAAGAGAATGCAGAGTGTGTGCAAAGCAGTAATCAGAGCAAAAGGTGGCTACTAAGAAACTAGAATATAAGGCGTATTTTCAGTTGTTTTACACTTTTTTGTTAAGTACATATTTCCACATGTGTTAATTCATAGTTTTGATGCCTTCAGTGTGAATCTACAATGTCAATAGTCATGAAAAGAAAGGAAACTCATTGTATGAGAAGGTGTGTCCAAACTTTTGGTCTGTACTGTATATATATTAAAATAAATAAATAAATATATCTCCGCAGTAAAGTGGATGCGCCTGTAGAGAGATTTACACAATAAGTAAAACACAGTGAGCTGGATAATTTAGCTTCCCCAGTACACACGAATAGTCTAATATTAGCCCATTTAACAATAATAATATGTATTTATCTCTGCTTTCAAACGTTCGGGCCGCCATGGGCAGGTAGCTAGGCTACTTACACTCACAATGGAGGTGCGCGGTGCAACTTTTCTGTAGCATCAAAATCGCTATTTTTAAAACACTAAGAAGACTCGACACAACATGAAACTTTGCTCGTAGCATCACCAGGGTCTCTACACATGAACACGAACATTGAGAACATCATTTGTGTACACAAAGTTTGCTAAAAAGGTTTTTCACAACTCACGTTAGCAGTAGCCTAGCAGTAGCAGTCCTGCCAGTCCTGCGTCGATCCCTGAGTGCGGCGTAACATGGAGCTTTCTCCTTCATGTTATGCCGCACTCGGGGAGGTCATCCTTCTTCTTTTCAAAATGATCCCATATTTTAGACGTCTTTCCCGACATGGTTGGCTATTAATTGTTAACTGTCTAACCGCGATGTCGAAGGGACCTGCCGTGTGAAAAAAAAACACTGACAGTGAGTGAGTGTCACGACCTCCTGCGTCTGGCCCTTCAAATTAAAAGCCCTCCAGCCTTTTATACACAGACCAGCCGCCATTCACATAGATTTTGACTTAAATTTGACAAGACACGGCTCCAAATGTTTTTGGCTTTTTTTTCTGCGACCAATCGACCAATGAAATTTTGGTCTGCTAATGATTTTTTGGTCGACCAGTGCTTGGTCGACTATTTGGGGGCAGCCCTAGTGCTAACTTTTCGGTCATTCACTGTTCTGCTGATGGCAGCGGTCATGGGTGCCGTCCTTAAATATCTTTTTATTAGTCTTTATTTCTGGTAAGGTAATGTGTGCACGCCAACTAGTTTGTATGGGAAAATTTATAGAATATAGGTCTACTCTCTTTTCAAATTGGCACTCGGAGGTTAATAAGTGTGGGGGATGGGTAACTCTGACATTGGCTTTGGCGAAACGTGGCTGCGGTAACAAAATGGAGGAAAACCGACTCGCCGATATTTTGTTTTGGGGGTGGGGGGTAGTTGCTGATAGTGGTTGTGCATGTTTGCCTCATGCTAATCTATTACAGCAGCATGAGAAAGGAAAGGGAGAGTAATGAATAGCCATTTTTAGATAGAAAAGGGGGCACATTTGCTCCAAGGTAAGGGCGGCAATCTACCGCCTTGTATTTCTGAAAAGGGAGGCGTAATATTCCTCCTTTTCCAAAAACTGCCACTTGGCTGCCACTGGGGTAGTCGTAAACATGTGACGTGACATAAAGCACGAAGTTGGGCAGTGAACAGTGAAAACGAAAAAATGAGAGCTTTACATTGCACCCCATTGGATTTTAGAACTGTGTTTGTAGCTGAGGGCTTTTAATTTGAAAGTAGCGACCGTTCGTAGCTTGCCGCTACACAACAGGTTGACAGCAGCTACTAGCTGTTTGGTTGTGTCCGCTAGCTGTCAGCTACAGAGACCGAGGGGACGCTAGCACCTCCCGGATGTCAGCGGCTTTCCAGTTGCTCATCTTGACGTCCGCGGATGAAGTGATGGACTGACTGCTGTGATCAGCTGTTTCCTGGTTTTAAAATTCTCTGGCTGTGGGTCGCACAACAGTGCAGGTCATCGACACCTCCGCCCATCTCACGCAATTGCCGGCACGTTGATGAACTGCGCCTTGCCTGGAAGGTGGACAAGACCAGGCGGCAGCAGCAGGGGGCGGTGACAAAAAGCTGCAGTCAAGTTGAACAGTTTCCAGCCGCCGTCAAAGAATATACAGGAGGTCACAGAAATATTTACATCCTGTTAGATCCACCTGTAGGCTACATGTAGTTTGCAGAACACGTTCGGATAGCTATGGCTGAAGAAATTGCGAATGCGTTCTTGATCGCTGATGAAATTGAAGCAGAAGAGATCCCCCTACTTTTCCACTTTGCACATAAATTCCACTGTGTTAATCCTCTTAATGGGCAGATGGGATGTAGTGTAATTTTTACTATTTATTCTCAGAAATGTAACAAATAGAAATACAAACTTTGTACCAATGAATTGATCATACTTTTTAGGTTCACGGTTTTGAGGTCATACAAAATAGATTTTTCTAAAATGACTACTACTTTTCACTGTGGTCTAGATCTGTCAATCATAACTTTTTATTTGTTTAACGATGACACTCTTTTGATTGAGATGAGAATCAGAACGATTGGGCATATGTTGGCCCTCGGAAGTCATATTTATTGAATAAGAATTGCCTACAAAGTAGTTTTATGTAAAGGCACTGTCATTTATTAATCATACAATCCCTAAATTTAAGAAGTTGAACCACTGAATTAACAGTCCAAACGTTCTCACAGCTACATATATAGGCTACACATGGGGAGGACAAGCAGCAAAGGTTTCTTATAATCTTTATTTATTGATGTATTTATATTTGTAATTATATACAGTATATATGTGGGAATATATTGTATTCTACCCTTTGTTTTTTGTCTGCCTTGAAAGCACTGATTGCTCATTTTGATAAGTGTTATATAAATAACCTTTATTATTATTATTATTATTAATATTATTATCAACCACACAAAATATGTGTGTGAACAGATTGAACCTTCATTGCACAACATGACAGTCATATAATCTAGCATCAAATATAACAGTTATACAGAAAATTAGGATTTTCGACAAAACGTAGTGTCTGTAGTCTAACTAAGAGCCAATCAGCTCTTTGATCAGGCGACAGCCAGGTGTTTCCCATCATACCCATACTCTTGCAGTCTTTTCTTTTTTTTTTTTCAAAGCTTTATTTCAATTCACAATTTGTCTGAGGTCTTGCAGTCGGTGGAGAGCAACTTTTTTTTTTTTTAAACTTTATTTAACTTCTCAAAAATACTTACAAATTCTCTCAAAGGGAACATAAATTGCATTTATCGTCTCTCTATTACATAAATAAAATCTACAAGGCTTGTCAAAAATAATAAGATTAAAACAAGGGAAAAATAAATAAATTAAAAAAATGCAAGATTACACATCAAGGCATACTCTCTAATTGAGACTCTTCTGCGCCCGACACTCTGCATCGCACAGCAGCCTCTATCAGCCCACAAATTCCTTCATATTCATCTTAGGGGTGTTCCAACAAGGGTACCTCACGATTCGATTCGATTTCGATTATGGGAGCTTCGATTCGATTATTGGCCACGATTCTTCGATTATTGTGACTATAGCATAGCAGGAGACGGTAGCATCTCCCGGATCTCAGCGGCTTTCCAGTTGCTCATCTTGACATCCGCGGATGAAGTGATAAACTGACTGCTGTGATCAGCTGTTTCCTGGTTTTAAAACTCCCGGCTGCGGGTCGCACAACAAGTGCACGTTATCGACACCTCCACCCATGTCCCGCAATTGCCAGCACATTGACGCCTCGGATTTAGATAGCCATGGAGGCGGCAGTAAGTGTACCCTCAGAGGCGTCAAATTGGCGGACCAAAACAGACCGCCAATTTGCCGCCTTCTGTCTAAATGCGCGGACCTAGCAAAGCATTGACGTTAATTAATCGATGCCGAATCGTCACGTGAAGCATCGCGATGCATCGCCACATCGATGAATTGCACCCACCTCTAATTCATCTGCCAGCAGACCCAAGGCTTCA
Source organism: Pagrus pagrus (assembly GCF_965226575.1). Taxonomy (NCBI): domain Eukaryota; kingdom Metazoa; phylum Chordata; class Actinopteri; order Spariformes; family Sparidae; genus Pagrus; species Pagrus pagrus. Next base: position 77,722 of record NW_028175408.1, read on the forward strand.
AAGTACTTGTTCAACTAATTTTTAAAACACATTAAAGGATAACTACCGTTTTTTACAACCTGGACCTTATTTCCAGCAAAATATATGGTCATTTACTCACCCAGATAACTTTGGTGTCATTCGGCGTCGTTCGGACGAAATTAGATCCAGCGTAGCGCCGATATATCCATATAATGCGAGTGACGGGGCAGCGACACACAGCCTCTATAACGCATTATCTGCCACGAAACTAGTTCATTTCACCAATATTTTGTTACGATATGCTAGTGCTATTCCCCTCTGAGTCCGGGCTCGTCCGTTATCAACATCCGGGGTCAAACTAGCAGCAGCAGCTACAGGTAAACAAGCTGGGCTGTCGTGGGTGCGCGCGCAGCTCAGAGACGACATCTTCCAGGTCAGAGGTAGTAGGGCAACCTACAGACCCCGGATGTTGACAACAGACGATAGAGGGTAGATAGAGGGTGATCTACCTTTCCACTAACAAGTGTGTATGTGATATTTGCCTAAAACTATAATTATATTGATTAGATCAGACATTTTTGGGGGGACATTTTCATTGTATACCAAAACTTGAACCTTATTAAAGGGTGTGATGTTATCTGTTTTACTTTTTAACCAGTTATACATGGATTGCCAAAACTGGGTCACTACCGGACATGAATACAAAAGGTGCTCGATAGTTTCACTATCTAATTGACAGAAGCCACATGGCTCCACCTCGAAACCAAATCTTCTTTTTAATGTGTCTGCAGCTGGATAATAACCATTGATAATTTTAAATTGTAATTCTTTTGCTTTTGGGGAGATTGGCCATTTCATATATTTAACATGTTTGTTTGAGATTTTTGAGTTGCTCTCGCTTGTTTTAATATTTATTGCTTTATAAGATCATGAAAAAGAATTTCTTTACACTTATTCCGTATGACTTTATTGCTGCATTTTTTATCTCCAATTTGGATTTGTCCAATTCGAATATCTGGTAAGATTATCCTTACTTCTGAATGTGCAAGTGTGTTTTGAATTTGCTGGATTAAGGGAGCTGGTATTGCTTGACATATTTTACTGTATTCTCTATAAGAGCTGTATATCAAATTTTTCTTTGAAGGAGTCAAGTTTCATGATTGACCCTTGATTATCCATCAGATCAGCTATAAATATAATTTTCTTGTCATACCAAGTTTGTGTAAATAGAGTTTTTCTATTTATTTTGACTGTTCTGTTATTCCATAAGGTGGAGCCATGCGGGCTAAAATTATGTGTAAATATCATTTTCCAGTAGTGTAATACTTGCTTATGAAATTCAGATAGTTTCACAGGCAATTTTGTAATTTCATAATCACATTTTAACAAAAAATCCAAACCTCCCACTTTTTTGAATATATTTTTGGGGATATGAAACCATATGGATTCAGTTTGTGACAGAAAGGCTTTTATCCAATTTATTCTGAACATTCCTATCATTGATTCAAAGTCTAATGTATTTAATCCTTGCTCACATTTTTGACTAAATGTGACTTTTTTATATAACGTGTTTTATTTCTCCATATAAAATTATATATAATTGAATTGGCTTTCGTGATGTTTTGAGGAGCAACAAATAAAGACTGGCATGGGTAAACCAGTTTTGAAATGCCTTCAGCTTTGGACAATATGTTTCTTCCAAAAATGGAAAGATCTCTAGTTAGCCAATGATTTAGAGTTTTCTTCATAATCTCTAGTTTTTCATGAAAATTATTACTTTCCCTTAATGTGTTATCTTTGATTATATTTAAACCCAAGTATTTTACTTCTTTTTTCACAGGAATGGACATTATATGGTCTTCGTTGCAGTGGGACAGTGAGAGAAGCTCACATTTGTTTAAATTCAAACTCAAACCAGATGCTCTGGAGAATATGGAGATTACGTTTAAAGCTTTTTCAATTATAGATTTATCTCGTAGAAAGAATACTGTATCATCAGCAAACTGACTGATACAAAAATTCATAGTCAAAAAAGGTAATCCCTTTCATTTCCTAATGATTAACAATCAAATATGCCAGTATTTGAGTACACAAAATGAAAAGTTTGGGTGATATGGGACACCCTTGTCTAATTCCTCGATTAATTTTTATTTTAGGGGTCATCCCTGGATTAAGAGAGATGTAGCTACTTATGTCATTGTAGAACATTTTAATGATCGCACAGAATTTAACCCCAAACCCAAATTTTTCAAGTGTTTTGATCAGAAATGTATGTTCTATGGAGTCAAATGCTTTGAAAAAAATCAATGAACAGAATAAAGCCTTCTGTTTCAAGGAGGGATTGATATAGTCTAGCATATCTAATATTAATCTGACATTGTTATGAATATTCCTACCTTTAATAAAAGCAGACTGGTATTCATCCACTAATTCAGCCAAAACCTGTTTGAGTCGATTAGCGTACACAAGACCTAGTATCTTATAATCATTGCAAAGCAGGGTTATTGGTCTCCAATTGTCAAGCTTCAGTAGATCCTTATTTGATTTAGGTAGTAGAGTTATCAACCCTATTATCAATCCCCTCATTGTTGAGGATAAGCATCCTTTTTTCTATCCATTCAATGAAGGCATTATATAACAAGTCTTTGATGTAATTCCAAAAATGTTTGTAGAATTCAGTTTGTCAGTTTACAAATCTTCTTTTTACTTTGTTTGTGCTTTTCTAATCCGAAGAAGTAAACTGAATTTTTTTCTCCATGTTCGAGCCACCTGGCTCTTGATCTTACATAATCCCTGTTTGCCTTTTCTAAGTAGAGTTCATCTAACTGAAGTTGAAGGGCATGTAGTTTAGCCTTTTCCTCCACTGAAGGTTCCGATTTATTACATATTTTATTAATGTTTTCAATTAACTGTTTCTGTTTACATTTTCTTTTTTGTGATAATTCTTTTCCAGTTTCTATTGCTATCTGTTTGAGTTTGAATTTAAACCATTCCCATTTATTTAGGTCTGACATTTCAAGCATGAGAACACTTTGATATAAGGCTTTAACCTGACTACAGAAACCCCTATTATGTAGCTTAACTGTTGTTAAATTTCCATATATTGTCTGATTTCCTATTTTGTTGAATAGTCACAACTTGTATGTTAATCATACAGTGATCTGTGAGCGGGGATGCTGATATTTCACACTTCAAGATATCTTTACATAACATTTGAGAAATAAGCCAGTAGTCTAATCTTGAATAGTGTGTGTTGTTTGAAGAGCTGGTCCATGTGTACTTTAAGGAGGTAGGATTTGATTCTCCAGTAATCAACTGTGTTAGTTGTTACACATAAATTGGACAAGGTGTCATCATATTCTGGTTGTGGATCTCTATGAGGTATTCGATCCATCCAGGAGTTTGGTGCTATATTAAAATCTCCTCCTAATATCGCCTTTCACAAATTTCGTTTTCCATTCATTTATGAGTATTCCCAAACTTTCTATCATGGCTCTGTTGTTAGTTCGATTATTGTAACCATATACACATGCTAAAATTAATCTTTGGTCATGAATTTCTACCACTACCATAAGCCAGTGTCCACCCGTATCACTTTTGTGCTCAATTATCTTTCCAGGTGATCTGTTGAACAATATCATAACCCCTGCAGAGTGAGAAGTTCCATGTCAAAACAGTATTTTATCTCCCCACTGTTGTTTCCATAGTTTTTCATCTGTTGTTCCCGAATGAGTCTCTTGAAGGAAAATGCAATTTGCCTTTTGTTCTTTACAAAATAAAAAAATAGCCTTGCGTTTAACAATATTTTTCAACCCTCTAACATTAACAGAAACACATAAAACAGACATTGTACTTTCAAAAGTCCTTGAATGCGCTTTATGTATTAACTGAGCGCAGGAATGAACATGTTGTCCTAAGATATTAGTTCCAATGCATCAACTTATTAGTTTTGGTTAACTCTCTTAACTCTCTCTTAACAACCCACTTAACTTTTTTTTTCTCTCTTCTACCTCTAATTAGGTTCTCTCTTAAGGTATACAAAAACATATTTCACCTCTTTATCCAACACAATAACTGACTCAAAATTATTTTCTTCTTCCATTTCTAAGGTCTACCAGTTTAACCTGAGTTCTGTGTTGCCACAAAATAAAAGACAATTTGACTTTTATCATGTCCACTTATTAAGGTTCAATTCTCCGTCCATCGATTACCGCATATCCCTCTTTTAGGAAGGCCCTTCTGCCGTTTCGTCGAGCTTCCTCCACTTTTGGCCACAGCTTTGCCCGAGCCTCTCTGTCCTCCTTCGAAAAGTCCTCTTTGAAGTGGATGTTCATCTCTTTGCAGACTCTTGCCTCTTTGGATTTCCTCCAGACTTCGTTTCGGGCCGTCCGCGTTGCAAACTGTATGATGATGGGCCTCTGCATCTTGTTCTGTGCAGCATCATTTTTTTCCCCCAGGTGATGGACCATGTCGACCATTTCTTTGAGTTTGTCAACCGCCACTGGGATCACCCTTGTGAGAATGCCGACCACCACGTCTTTTGAGTCCTCATTTTCTCTTTCTTTCAATCCCATTAGTCTGAGATTCCACCGTCTTTTATATCTCGCATTTTCAAGGCATATTTCCTTGAGGGAGCGGTTTTTATTTGTCAGAGCCTCAATTTATTTCTGTACTTTTCCAATATTCTCCTTGTTCTCTTCGACTGCTTTTGAATTGGCCTCTATGCGGGATTGAAAGATTTTGAGCCGCTTGTCCTGCTCGTCAAATTTCATGAGAACTGCTTGAACAGCTTCGAAGATACTTTTATTGCTCACCTCCGTTTCTTTTTCTTTCGTGTCGTTCTTGATTTTCTTTGGGTTTGGAGTTGGCAGTGGCGTGTGATCTTTAGTAGTCTCTTTTTGTCTCTCCATCTCTTCTAGCATGTCTTCATCGCATGCCTCTCGCAGAGCTAGCATGCCATAGTTGTGGTCCAGCATGCTACTGTTTTTAGCTTTAGCCATTAGCATTTTTCAGTCAATGCAAAGTTCGAACTTTTCTGGTGTGCCTTTGCTGATCCAAAACTTGTTTCCTGGTGTCGGGTTGGTTTTCCGTGGTTTCTTAATTTGTTGGTGCTTTTAAATGCCAGTATTAGGACTTTAAAAGTAAACTCTTTCTGCCCCTGCTGAAAATTCAGCCGCTCACTCCGCCATCTTGACGCCCCTCAGGTGGAGAGCAACTGCGGCGCCTGGCTCTAAAAACTGCGGCTGCCTTGATCTCGTGAGGTTATCGTTGCCGGCGCGTGCATGACGTCAGAGCAAGTCGGACACAAATCTAACCGGCATGTATTGTGCGGTGGTCGCCAGTGATTGATTCTGCCCAGGCCTGGCTCATCTCGAACGAGCCTATTGACGTCTCAGATTTAGATAGCAATGGAGGCGGAAAAAAGTGTACAAATTGGGTACAAAGGGGTCAAATTGGCGGACCAAAACAGACCACCAATTTGCCGCCTATTGTCTAAATCTGCGGTCCTGGTCGCAAAAAGGATGGCCAATTGGCGGCTTATTGCCCGGTATAAAAACAGTTCATGACTGCGGACAACCAGTGCAAGTCCACTGCACACAGCTCCATGGACCTGCTTCTCCGGCAGCAACATGCAGGGTTTGTACGGCTGCTTGAAATCCTTGAAAGTGCTTGAATTTCAATGTTGTGTTTTCAAGGTCTGAAAAGTGCTTGGATTTTAGTTTAAGTGCTTGAAAGTGCTTGACATTATCACTCTATGCCCTGTGCTCTTCAAAATAAAAGTTCTTCCGTTTGATAATGTCGACAAAAATATTACTGTATTATAGACACTAGCAGACACAGAGGTCCCCAACACCCACAGTCAAGACTGACCCGGCTTCAAATAAAAATAATAGTATTCATTAGTGGTGTCAACAATAATCTATGCGGCGATGCATTGCAATGCGGGGCATGCACAATTCAGCATCGATGCTATAAGCCTTGCGGGCCGCCAGGTCTTACTTGCCCCCCCGCCAGGCTAAGCATTGTTTATTTATTTTCTTGAAATCAGTTTTTGTGCTCCATCAACACGTGATCAGGTGTCTTTTTCATCACCTGACAATGTCACAACTTCGTCGCACATAACGCGACATGTCACGGACATCATGCTCATCAGACCGCTGCTTTACCAGCTGACCGACCTCGTAGCCGTTAGCGTGAGCCGAGCCGCGGCTCTAGAGGCTCAGCCAGCTGCTGCAGCAGCTAGTAGCTGTAAGCTGTTAGCACGTCGTCCCCTGCAGCGTCAGAGCTGCTTTGAGCCGAGCTGCTTTCACCAGATGTGAAAATGACCGAGTGTTTCATTTTTCAGCTCGTACGGTTCGCGTTTACACACGTTTGTTTTCTGTGGCCCAAACAGTAGATTACAGAGTATCTTTGGTAGATCTGTGATTGTCACGTTTCCATGACGACTGACCGGAAACAGACACGTGGTCATGTTCATGTGACTCCAGATTGTAAAAATCTCTGAGGAAAAAAATAAAAATCTCTGGAGACACCAGGCAGTTGTTTTTTAGTTTTTAGTGCACATTGCAGCATCGATGCTGAATTGTGCATGCCCCGCATTGCAATGCATCACCGAATCGATTATTGTTGACACCACTACCCATTAGCACTTGGTACTTTCCTCCTGATGAAGTCAAATATATCATACGCAGGACACACACCATTGGGATGGAGAGGACTCGCTACGTGTTTGCGTAAATTAATTAAAGTAATTAACACGTCAAAAATCGACCAATCAGAATTTTGGTCGAGCCAGAACGTATCGACCAATAAATCGACCAGTCGACTAGGAGATTACAGCCCTAGATTATATAGTATAGTATTAAACAGGGGTTGCCTAGATTGGACACGGCCATCTTCCCCCCTCCCTGAATCGAATGTGGACGTCAAGCTGTTCCTTTTTTGTTGATTTGTTGAGCGACTCATCAAACATTTAGACGAACTAGCCAGCCTTGTTGATTGTGTCGATGAGCTCCTGCTTTAAGTATAGTGCTAAGCCGAATAGTATAATGTAACCAGATTTGTCCTTACCACAAGCAAAAGACTTGGCTATGTCTGAATCGGGAAACAAGTCCCTGAAAACGTCAGCCAAGTTTTTGTTACTGTTCAGCGAATGGCGTTTCTCCGCTGTGTGGAGACACCATAACACCTACGCACGCAGCGTTGCTGTGCCGCCCAGCGCCACCCTGATGTCGGCAGAAAATGAGGAGGCAGATCGTAGCTGTAATGTTAGGTTCAGGTTCGGCTGCCAGTGGTAGTGTGATGGCACTAGGTTGTGGTGGTGCACAGAAAGTAGCAATGGAGAGCTGCCGCTCTCGGCTACTAGCAGCGGCTTTGTGGCTAGTGCAACACATGTTGGACCTTAATGCCTTAATTCCCATAGACACGATGTTAATCCTCTTCTTGCACATTCTACAATATGCCTCCTTGGTATTCCCCTCCACTGGCTGCAGCCATTGTTTAAAGTCCTGCATGTCAAGCCAGGACTCCGCAAACTTGCACTTCCCCATGACCGTTCACCATGCCTTCTCTTCCGTTTTTTCGCGCTGAGGGCGTCATGTGACATAAGGTGCGTTTTTAATATGCACTGGGAGCGCCAGAGCGTACTTTGTGAATTTCAGAGTGCACTCTGGCGCTCTCGGAGACAATTTACGAACGCACCCACAATAGCGTAGTTTTTTATGTACGGGTTCATCTTTGTTTTTTAATGAAATGAATAAATTCTCACACGGTTACGATGTTTTTAGGACCCAAACTCTTCTGACCCAAATTCAGAAAAAATACCTTCAAAATTTAAGTTGTGAAAAGTTTTTTAAATACTCTTTAAGGGTCTTAATTTTCCCAAAATTGATTTATCACCTTTTAATACTTTTTAAAGACACCGCAGATACCCTGTACATTATTAGTTGATACAGCGCCGAAACTGGCAATGTTTACCTTTGGTCTCTGGAGAACGTCCCCAGGGCCTGGCACGTACCAGACCGCGGATTTTGCCCCGCTTCCTCCCTGATTTTCTAAAGGCTGTGTCATAAGAGAGAGGGGGGAAAAGAAAACAGAGAGAGAAGGAGAGAAAAGGAAGTTTTAAGTCAGAGCTGTTGATGTTCAATGGTTGCAATATGCCTTGTCTGTCGTGTAAGAACAAGTTAACTAACAATACTAGGACCAATAATTACCAGTTACAAGTTACATAAGCAACCTGCTAGTTCCAGTCACTTAATGAGTGAAACTGCCTCGACCTGGTTTAAGAAATGTAAAGTACACCCAGAGATTCCAGAGGCGGTCCAAGTCGGACCTGGCATTGGCCATGGGACCTCCCTTCTTCCAAACGAAGAAGCAGCCCATGTCACCCTGTGCTTGAGCTTGCCTCTTCAGGCAGAGCGGCCTCATGCCCGTGAAGTATGCATCAAACCACTGTCGGTGGGAAAGGAAATGCCAAGCTGGTTTTTCAAGTCTGCCATCTTATGGAAATGATGATGCAGGGCAACATTTGGCCAATCATCTCTCTCAGTGCAAGGTACACACTTATGGAATTCTTTACCATCAGAAATTAAATCCCAAACAGAACACAAGAGGTTTAGTGTGAAAGTTAAACATTGGCTTAAGGAGCAGCAGAAATGTGAACATTAACTTCTCTCAAGTCATTGTCAATACAGCACTTCACTAATGTTGAATGCTAAATTTAACTCTTTTGTTTAAATCTGAAATTTATAACTGCAGCTGTGTTTATTTATTCATGGTACCTACTCACTGTATTATCCACTGTATTTGTATCACTGCATATTTTTGTATTCAGTATATTTTATTCTATTCTAAAGCCTGACCAGGGACAAAGACTGCAAATTAGCTGAAGCTAAACGTCTTATATGCATCAAATTTTCCGATTTTCTGTGGTAATGTTGTACGTATCGTCGATGTTAAATAAACATTAAATAAAATTAAAAAAATGTTTTTTTGACTGACTTTTGATTACCACTGTGTCCGCCGGTCTTTCTTTGAACTGGCAACACCCCGGCACCGGCACCGACACCAACCTGCCTGTATTTCCAGTCAGTCGCCTGTGATGGGGGATTATTTTTGTAGGCAAGGACACAAACAACTTTCGATGCTTACCTTGAAATCCACAACTGTGTAGATTTGACACATCGAAAAAAGAGTCAGCTTAAATGTCAAATAAATCATAAGCATAACCAACCTCCCCTCTGCACCCTGCGGTGTCTCCTCTCCTTCACTGAGCACAAAGAGTCCTTTGCTCCTCATTCGTTGCAATCAAGCCTATTCAACACACCTGGCTTGGTAGAAACTCACTTGATAGCTACTTAACTTCAATGGTCTCACAACAACTGACACAAAAAGTATCTAGACAAGATTAAATATTTCAACTAACCTTCTTCACAGAATGCCTAAACACCAAGTCTACAATTTCTTTTCACTCACCAGCAGCAGTTCAGCTTCCTTCACCTGGACAAAATGTATCTTCTTGTGTTCGACCAGTGATTGGCAAGCCTTATCTGGAACCAAGGAGGACAAAGTCTTGTATTCCCAGCATCTGCCAACCCTGGTCCACTCTCTCTGCGACTCTTTTGCCCTTTTGACTTCAGCTTCCCATTCCTCTTGAGTGTTGTCCTTCATGCAGGATCTTTTGAGGTGGTCAGGCAGTGTGTCACACCCCTTTTTGCACCGGAGGAGAATAATGTGGAGATGGACAGAGGCAACAGTGAGGGTGGCGCCATAGAGGGGTCAAAGGTCAGTTGTCAAGTCAAGTCAAGTCACAATTTATTTATAAAGCACATTTAAAACAACCTCAGTTGACCAAAGTGCTGTACAATTGCAAAAGCACAACAAAGTTAATCACAAAAACAATAAACAGCAATAATACAATAAACAATTAAAAACAACACAAGGGATAGTAGTCAATTTAAAACAAATTTAGATTAAAAAGAGAATAAAAAGAGAGTAAAAAGAGAGAGAGAGGGAAAAGAAAAAGAGAGAGCCAAGATTGTTTGCTTAGCTGGGAGTGAACGCCAAGGAAAAAAGGTACGTTTTTAGGAGTGTTTTAAAATGTTCAACGGACTGTGCAGCTCTAACATGGAGAGGTAGGCTGTTCCACAGCTTAGGAGCCGCGACTGAGAAGGCTCTGTCTCCACGAGTGGAGAGTCTGGACCTGGGTACTGCCAGGAGCAGCTGGTTAGATGACCTGAGTGCCCTAGCAGTGGTGTGCAACTGTAAAAGCTCAGATAAATAAGGTGGTGCCAAACATTCATACATTTAAAAGCAATTAATACAATTTTAAACTGAATCCTAAAATTAATAGGCAGCCAGTGCAAAGATGCAAGGACAGGAGTTATGTGCTCGCGTTCTTTCCAGTCAGCAGGCGGGCAGCCGCATTTTGAACAACCTGCAAGCGGCGCAGTGCTTTCTGGTCAAGGCCAACAAACAAGGAATTACAATAATCTAAACGAGATGTAATAAAGGTATGAATTAATCTCTCAAATACATGTCTTGGGAGATAAACCTTTGCTTTTGCCAACAGCCTTAGTTGGAAGAAGCTTGTTTTGACAATGGAGGATATCTGCTTGTCACACCTAAAGTCACTCTCTAAGATAACACCAAGGTTCCTTGCAAAAGGATGACAGTAAGACTTAAGGGAGCCAATGGCGCTGTCACATCCATCATGATTTCAGTTTTGTTTTTGTTTAAAGACAGAAAATTAACTTCCATCCAAGTTTGGATATCTTTAAGGCAGTCTAGTAGAGTCTGAACAGAGGCTCGCCCATGAATCTTTAGGGGTAAATAGATTTGTACATCATCGGCAAAACAATGAAAAGAGATGTTGTACTTTCTAAATATGGATCCCAGAGGCAACATATATATCGAGAAAAGGAGGGGGCCCAAAACAGAACCTTGGGGCACTCCAAAACTTAGAGGGGAAGTTGCCGAAAAATGCTGGCCAAGCTGGACAGAGAAGCTCCGGTCTGAGAGGTAGGACTGAAACCACTTTGTATAGTTGTATGGTAAATGACATAAGAAGTCATAAAAAATGTCGTAGTTTAGTATATTCGGTTAAAAAACATTAATTTCTTTGAGTCTAAATCTAAATCGAACGATAGAAACATCAAAGTATAGTGACTTAAAATATCATATAGAAAAAAGTGTCAGTAGAATACCAATACGTTATCGTGTAATCACAGATGTTGAATCAGACTCACATTAGACTGGTCTGATACTGACTTAGGTCTACGTGAGACTAGAATAACCATCTGTTACTTAGTATGAGCCAGTATAAACCAGTAGGTAACCAGACTGGGACTGTGTGATCTTCAGGTGAGTAGAGACTCTGATGAGGAGTGGACTCACCCAAGCTCCAGAGGGGTCGACCCCTCTATTGGAGAACTACAATCCCTCCCACAGACAGACAGAGGGGGCTCTGGGGTATCAGCAGGGTCCAACAGGTTTGAGGGAGGCAGCTTTGTACCCACACCTGCCTCAAGGTAAGACCACATCTTGCAGCAGAATTGGCCAGAATTTTTACGGACAGACACCTTGGGGGCTGGACATTCAAATGAAATGATATAAAAATCACATTTTTTAGAAGCTTGTGGAGATCAAAGGCTGACAACAAGGGGGAACACGGACGAACAGAGGAAGGCAAGACCAAGACGGACAGAGACGGACACAGTCTAACAGACGCTAACACGGAGAAAAGTCGGGAACGGGAAATCACAAAACATCACGGAGGGAGACATGAAACGGACTAACGAAGACAAGAGGGAGGACAAAGAGTAAATACCAACAACACTAATGAGGGGATGAGAAACAGGTGGAGTGAGGAGGGACACGGACAGGTGAGGGAATCAACGGAAAAACACAGGAGGAACTGTCAAGCGGGACACGACACACAAGGGCAAAACTTCAAAGTAAAACAGGAAACAGAAACAAACAGACACTGAAACATGACATCTGATAGTTATTTCAGTCTCAGTTGTTTTTTCTGTTGCTTTTATAGCGGGGACCACACAATATTTTCTCTTTGATCCTCACAATTTTGGAATCCAGTCGCAGGCCGGATTGGAAGGTTTGGCGGCTGCCAGTTGATGATCACTGCTTTATGGTGTCCCTTCTTACCTATGAACCCCACTCCCTCCCCAGGGATGGACCCCCATCTCGTGGAGTCCTTGGCCCACATGCTATGCTGACACGACACCTTCTGGCCAAAAACTCTGACATCGGAGCTGCATGCGACACCATCCAGTATGCCAAACAGCCCTGGCCACACCAGCCCTGATGACTGTCCCTGACATCGCCTATACTAAACCAATGGCGTACCCAGAGAACATTTTTCTGTTTTGTATACATTTCAAAAATAAAAACATGAAACTGAACCCTCTGGATCTTAAACTCCTAAACTCAAGTTTAAACCGATTCACAAACATGTGTTACTGATCTGTTATAAAATCATCAGGTCAATAAACAAAACAATAAACTGACAGTTTCCTCTGATCTGCTCATTATTTTACATCACACAGAGATGAAACAGTTCACAGAAAATTAACCCAAAGGGGATTTTATTATTGAAATAGAAACTTGAACACATTCATATTTAGTTAGTTGGCTTGCTCTGAAGTGCCTGACAAATAAGGATCATAGACTATAAACATAGAATATAAATGATGAAGAAGGTAGTTAGTTAAGTTATTTTACAGTCTTTTTTACAAGAGACTAACCAATTAATTTCAGAACAGGTGGAGAGTGTCAGTCAGTATTAAACTGTCCTGTTAGTTTTTCTTAGTGACCCAATAGTTAAAAACCAAATAAACAGTTTTACCTCACAGGTGGTTTAAGATAGTTGTGTAAGTGATAAAAGTGGTTTATGTGCATCCCATAAAATGGTAATTAAAAATTGATATTCTGTTGAAGCAAGAGATCTATAGAATGCTTAAGCAGTTTTTTTCCCAAGATTGCTGGGAAAGTCGCTCCTGGTGTAAGGGCACTCCAGTTTATCAAATGTGAACATTACAGCTAGAGCTACATGAACTAGAATATATTTTTGATATTTTCTCATTTGTATTTGTTTTTCAGATGCAGCAGCCAAACAGGCAGCCGTTTCCTCATCTTCAGTGGTACATCAATGTACTTCAACCTCCTGAACTTCCTGTTCTCCCTTCTTTTGATGATGTCACTGTGTCACAAAACCACCCTGATGGTGAGGAGAAAAAGACATGGATCAGGAAAGGTTGTTCTCAACAGGAGTCTGGCTTGTGGCTCCACCCTGATGGTTGGCCGGTCTGCCCCCGCACTCTCCTTCATGTTTTAGCCTGCGTTGCACACGGGCCTACACATGTAGGAAAAGGGGGGGTAAATGACATAATCTGATCGCAGTGGTTTTGCACCAGGCATTACAAATGTTGCACAAACACTGGTGAATAATTGCATGATATGTCAACAGACAAGATGAGCAGGTAATACCATCAGCCATAACCATTTGCCGCCGCCATCAGGTACTTTTGTAAATATGCAGATTGATTTTGATAAAAATACTTGCTTGTAATCACTAATATGTTTTCCAAATGGGTGGAAGCGTAGCCATCAAGAAAAGAAGATGCACGAACAGCTGTAGAATGTTTGATAAAAGAGCTTATCCCGTATTTAGGGGTAACTATGTGAATAGTGATAGGGGCCCTGTTTTTGTTGCAAAAATTACTCAGTCTTGCATCAATACTGGGGATCCAGTGGTGATTGCATGTTCCCTATCACCCACAAAGCTCAGGTCAAGTGGAGAGAATGAACTCCACCATCAAAGGAAAGTTAACAAAGACTATGATGACAAAAGGGCTAAAATGGCCTGGTGCCCTTCTACTAGTGCTGTATGCTATTCGCAGCACGTCAAACTCCACAACGGGATTTAGCCCCCATGAAGTCATGATGGGCAGAGCTATGACTATTGGAGTCAGTTCACATCCAACCCCGCATCAAGTCACCCAATAATGGATGGATGATTACATGGTCATGTATGTCATGTAGAGATGTGCATCTGCTTACAACAAAATTCAAACAAACTTCTGTTATCCTTTGTTTTTAAACACAGAATAGCAAGCCCGTGGCCAGGAGAAGACCAATGTAGGGGGTCCGGGCCCCAGCATGGAGGTCTTCAGACTCCTTGTGAAGGAGAGGTTTAGGTTGGAGCTGCTGAAGGGAGTGCTTGATGCTATGGATGAGGGTGCTGAAGCTAAACAGGACATTGATGTCAGCTCACATGGTCACACAATTATTATTATCTTTGTCTTTAAAACTAATGGATGCTGATGGCATGAATGAGGGGGGAAAAGGGGGGCAGGAATGAGGACAGTGGAAAGAGAATTTAAAAAGTAAAAACTGGCCTTAAAAACATATAGTTTGGATTGTGTTTTTTATTATTACAGTAATCACAATTATAACTGTGGCTACTGTCATTCAACATTGTTTAAATATTCAAGTGCAATAATAATACTCTGCATATATGATAAATAAAACATCTTGTTTACATGACTGATGCCTGACACTGGCAGTCATATCTTGCTGATGTCTTCAGAACAGTCATTTGTGAGAGGAAGTTGAAATGTGTTTTCATGCCAGGGCCACTAGATGGCCGCAAGAGACTGCACAGTAAGCCAGAATTAGTCACTTTGACACTTGATGAAAAGCCTCCAGGAAAAGACAAACACATTAATGTGGCTTGGATGTGATGGTGGCCTGCGCGCTACGCCACACGCTTGTACCTTGAGATGCATTTACAGCTACTTTGCCTTTATTCACAGAGCTCAACGTTTCTGTGAGAAGCACATGGTTCATCATGGTTCTTGATTTTTATATTTTTATGCTTGGGCATGACAGTGATGCAGTCAGGACCAACGCGCTTGCGCCGTGGTCAGTTGGCATCACTTTGTGCTACTTTTCATGTCCAAAAGCAAGTAGATCCTCCTTAGTAACGTCCGTAGCAACCTAGATGTTACTGTGTACACGCTGTCACAGACTCAGAGCGCCAGCTGAGAGAGGAGAGACGCATCCAGTGAGGTCAAAGCTGAACAGGAATATCATTTCAATACATTTTTAGGGGCTCTTGCTAATAGACCATTCAGTTTTTTTGATTTAAGATCAGGGTTATCACAGATTTGTTGATTAAAAGCTGATTCCAGTGTAGGCCTACAAATGGATATTCAGCCTATGTAGGAAAAGTTTTCAGAGCAACAAAAAAACAGATTAGTTCAATCAAAAACCTATGCAATAGGCTATTAAAATGAACAAATAATATAATATAAAGTTCTCACGTATCACTTGTTTTTTTTGTTCTGTGACAACACTGGTTTTTGAAGCGGGTTACAATAGATAACCACACAGTCTCAGTAAATAAGTTATAGGCAGCGATATATGATAGTGATGAGGCATTTTTTTCAATTGACAATGGTAAGGTGTGCTGTATTTAAGCATTTTCTAAATGTCTAGCTGACCAATCAGATTGCTTGGTCAGAACTACTTGTTGTATAGGTTCAATTATTACCTATTTTTCTTCACCACCTGACCATGATCTTCTCTGACGACATCTCAACCGCTGACAGGAAAAGACTCGACAAACTGATCAGGAAGGCCAGCTCTGTCCTGGGTTGCCCCCTTGACTCAGTGCAGGTGGTGGTAGAGAGGAGGATGATAACAAAACTATCATCACTGTGATAGTGCGAAATACAGGGGTGGTCCGGGGGGGCTCGACCCCCCGATTAACCCATGAGACCCCCTGAAAGCCTTGAAAGCAACATTTAAAAGGGGTCTCAAGTTTTGTTAAAAAAATAAAAAATAAAATATTTTATTGTCATTAATGGTCACTAAAATGTGTTTAAGCTCACCATGTCCAGTATTCAGAATCCAAAACATTTATTCACAAATATGATTTAATTTTTGCCAAGCGGAGCCAGCCGGTCCTGTGCACGTATGCAAATAAGCCATGTGTGCCAAACAGAAGAAAGACATAATGTTGAGAAGTCATACAAAAAATGGCTAGTGAAGAAGCCCGTGAAGTTGAGGCCGAGTGCTCCAAAGACGCAGCAGGTGCTGAGGTAACGTTAGCTGCTACTGCTGCTAGTACAAGTGACTTTCCGGCTGGTTGGACAACGAAGCAGGTGGGTGAATGGAAAGACCGCAAGTTATGTAGGTCTTGTGGTTGGTTGTGGTCTTGAAGAGAGCACCCGCCGAGGTGATGTTTGGCTTGTTGTATCTAGCTCAGTTTCAGCAGCAGCAGGTTACTCATCCTCATCTCATCTCTCATTAAGTGGTGACTGAAAGCAGTGTGCAAAATACCCGTCAATATTCAGGGGTCCCCATCTCCCGATTGTTGCGCAATACAGAAATACATTTTCTCAATATGCAGTAGGCCTATAATATTACAATATGCATGGATGCAAGCCAAGACAATCAGTCTATAGCCTAAATGGCAACTAGGGGCGCCGCCAGGGATTTTGGGCCCCATGAAAAGAAATCTAATTGGGCCCTTGTATAGGCCGGCAAAAAAAATCTCATGCTGTTTTATGTAAAACTATGCATTTTAATGATACTTTTGACCATCAGTCCCATATTTTTGAAAAGAACAACATGACAGTTACTTGGTTACTGCTCACTGTCTCACTTGTAGTTCCACATGCAGGTCTAATTTATCTCCACAACTGTAGACTCACAGGTGGTGGCGTTGGATTTGGGGTTAAAAAATACATATATGGGGCTATATGGTCGTTGCGATTTAATCTTCTGATTTCAAGAAAATATAAACATTTATCTGATTGTATTGAGAGTTGTATTGGGTGATCTACAACTATTCCTTGGTTTGCACACATGTTTTGCTATCCACATATACATGTGTATTTGTAAATAAAATGTGTATTTGTAAATATATAATTTTCCATTTGTGAAACGGAAAATTCTGCTTGTGAAGTGTGATTCATCATTTGTGGATCACCAATCGCACACACGCATCTCTTTCCTCAATGACGTATTTCTGAGACGTTCTTGTCGAGATTCACACAGATCCACAAACATATAGGTCGTGATTCACAAATGGCCAGCCCTCCTCACCACTGGGTGGCAGTGTTGTTCTATACATGTAAATATTCCTTCCACAAACACAAAGTTAGGATGTGTAACTTGTGTGTTGGTTTTTACAAATAAATGTGTATTTGTAAATATAATTTTTTCATTCGTAAAAAAAGGACATTTGCAAAAATGGAAAATTCTGCTTTTTAAGTATGATTCAGCATTTGTGGATCATTACTACAAGTGAGGAAACTTGTTCATAATCACAGAGGTTATAGAGTAGTAGGCTATCTGAAGTACACATAGAATAAATCGTTCAAAGGTCAGGCTTCATCTGTCCATTATAGTACATTTCGAGTGAAGTAGATTTAATAGACGTAATTGAAGCCAGAAAACAATCACAGTGATCTTGATTTTGGATATCGACGTTTATTTAGTTCGACAAATTCCAAACCAGGAATTGAATTACAGCGTGTTATATGTCAATCACATGAGGAAATTATTGCCTTGGTTTTTCCGTTCAGTAGGAAGTACGACGTTACGACGTACAAAAGAATAAAAGCATTTATTTTGATGTGTGGGCCATGTTGCAAAATCTTGTAGATAATAACAACACCAGAACATTGAATTAAACAATGCAATTGTTGTTAGTTTTAATTTACTTGGGTGAAAGCAAGCGCAGCGCTGTTTCTGCCTTCGCTGAATGAATGCGTGCTCCCGCGGTCAGGTAAACAGTTTCTGTCGGGGATACCTACATTGGCACGACACCAGCACCAGCAGGCTCCTTAGCTTGTCATAAGCTAGCGGGCAGGCAGCAGGCTGTATTGTTTTGCCCATAGACTTGCCCTCCAAGTGGGGCGTTAAACCATTCAGCTACTTGAAAACACTGCCACCTAGTGGTGGGGAGGACGGGCCATTTGTGAATCACGAGAACGTCAAGAACGTCTTAGAAATACGTCATCGAGGAAAGAGATGTGTAGAAAAGGCCCCAAAGTTATTGTGTATTTGGTGCTGTTAGATGTGTTATCTAGTTATCATTAGAGGATTGATGTGTGAGCAGCGCCCCCTGCTGGGCTTATAGCGTAATTGACCGCACTCGGTCGCGCAGCGGTGTTTTGGCCACAGTGAGTGACGGACGTGAGGAGTAACTGTCGGGTCATCTGTTCGTGTTATGGCGACTGTCTGTGCGTGAATGAAGCATGTAAGTACGTCTGTCGGGGTTGTGAGAGTGTTGTATGTATGCTGGTGCATTGGTGAACGTTTGGGCCGTATGATGTGTGACTTTAGCACTCGCCATGCTGTAGCTTTTTATGATCGTTACGTCCGCTAGCTTATTTTACGAGCGAGTGTATTAAGTGTCACGTGATATGCCCGTGTTTATATTGATCGTTATCATCTGGTTGATCAGCGCGCTGTTGCGTAGTGTGTTATGGTAGTTATAAGAGGGATTTATGACTGTGTTCATATTATGTTTCTCTGATAGTGCTAGTTAGCTAAGCTAATTACAGAGCTATAATTGTGTCAGTCTTTATGTTAGCTTACTGAATCTGAGCTAAGTGATTTGATTTATTGATGATTATTTACTCATTTATGTATTTGTCATTTTATGTTTAGAACCACAGAACAATCGCCTGTAAGAGGAAAATAAACAGGACACAGTCAAACACATTCAGTCTCTGAAGATTAGGCTGAAAGTGGTGTCCTGGCCGACACACCGAAGTGAACTCAGTGATACCCCCTGAATCAGCTGCATACACCTAGGGTCTCCACTACAAGATGCGTGTGTGTGATTGGTGATCCACAAATGCTGAATCATACTTCACAAGCAGAATTTTCCGTTTTCGCAAATGTCTTTTTTTCTACGAATGAAAAAAATTATATTTACAAATACACATTTATTTGTAAAAACCAACACAAAAGTTACACATCCTAACTTTGTGTTTGTGGAAGGAATATCACACTTCACAGGCACTTCACAGGCAGAATTTTCCATTTCACAAATGGAAAATTATATATTTACACATGTATTTGTAAAAACCAAAATACAAGTTACAAATTAGAAATTTGTATTTGTGGATATCAAAACACGTGTGTAAACCAAGGAATATTTGTAGATCACCCTCTGTGCGTTTACAAATATATATGAGACAAAAATAACCCCATAAAGCATTAACAGTAAGAAGTTACAAAAAAGGTTAATGGACAGTCAAAACTAAAGCTCAAGTCAACACGATAACAAAAACATTTCAGCACACTGAATAGCCTCCAGGTCACAACACTGTAACAGCTTCATGCATTCATTCCAGCAGTTTGTTTTTGATTACCTGGATTTTGGTCGAAAGTCTGTGTCTATCAAGTTCCATCAGGATCTTTTAAATGAATTCAAAAGTGTACCTGAGGTAAGTTGGATAGCTCAGGTTCAGGTCGTAGATGATCCCAAACAGTAAGGCACAAGCAGTGGCGACATCTCTGAGAAGCACCTGCACACCTTCAACTATCATGCCAACATCTTCTGGAAGTTGATCAACACCTGCACCTGGATGTTTCATCACATAGATGCCGATGACCGTCTGATCCAAATCTGTCTGGGTTACATGAGGGTTCTCACTCTAAAAACAGACAAAAGGGGACAACATAATTTAATAAAAACTCTCCCACTGAAAGCACATAACTCACATGAAACTTGCACCATTTTAATATTCATCTTGATAACTGACTTCACCAGTAAGTGAAGTCAGTAAAATAAAAATAAATAAAAACTTTTTGGGAGAAAATGTAAAGACTCTATCAAGGGAAAAAAAATCCTCTAACAAACAACTGGTATTGGAAAGGTTCGTCAAAGTGTACAAATCATATATTCTGCGATATTTGTAGGCACAATGAAAGTGAATGTGGAGGTAAAACTCAACACCTCTCCTTCACAGAGGCATTGAATCTTGGTGAGTCAATTACAAAATTTGACACATTGATGAGAGCATATTTAGCTCTATTCAATGTTGAGTGAAAATATCACTTTAAAACAACTGATGACAGTTACTCCGTACTCCTTCACTAGCTTTTCAGGGTCTTCATTGAGATACAAAGCTAGTGCTTGGAGACTGCAAGCTCTCCTTGTTGCGATGGAGTCGTTCTGCAAAACACAACAGGAAATATACTGTATAAACAAGTCATTGACATTTAGAAGATGGAAGAATTCCAGAAAGTGATCCCTGACACAGATATTAGTTGGCCAGACAGCCTTCATGCAGAGGTCACTCACACATTCATAAAATCACAGTTAGCTAGAGGTGCACTTGCCAATTAGCAACAAAGGCAGAGCAAAGAGTGAGTGAACTGTGTTACTGTAAGGGTGGGGGTGGGGCAGATTTATTATGCAAAGTGTCGCGACCACACGCCACCCTGGAAATCACAGATTTAATGATAGGGCTCCCGTGAGTCTAGGCTACAGGGATGACACGGCGGCGCATATTTTTTTTAAAATGGAAACTGGAGCTTGGTGGGAGTCTGCTGCCATACTGCACAATGCTCGAGTTACTGGTTGCTTTCACCGACGCTCACCACCCGTAGCTCGGTCCGAGAGGTCTTCCAGGGACGTCGGCGTCCCACTTCGGAGGCGTCGGGCCCGGCCAGCTGCTCCAGCGTCCTGGTTCCGTCTACCTCCGTCCGTTGACTCCCGGTCGCGGTTTTAGTTAGTTCAGTTGTTTGTTTAGACGAGACGATAAATAAATCATAATACACTCTCTGGAGCAGGGGCGTCACTAGGTTTTAAGGACAGGGGGGGCTTAGCCCCAAGGAGATGCACAGAATGTGAGCGAACGTTTAATTTCACAAACAGCTAACAAAAACTGAGAAATTGCACGTTCTGGACAGATTTAACAGAGATACTTTACTGTGTAAATGTTTTAGGCCACCATTACATTTTTAACACAGTACAACAACAAACACAGGAACTACTGTATGTTTACAGCATTAACAACAACAAAAAAAGAAAAAAAATCCACATAGTTACAGTGCCGTATTTAACCAATGCTTCTTATTCATTAAGAGCCCACATGTATTAGCCAAAACTGTGTGCAAAAAAAAGAGCACTGTGTTCTCACAAAGTACACCATTTTAAAATAACATGGCTACAATTGGCAGTTACTTGGTGGGTGGAAGCATCAAAGAATGTCGTCTGTTTTTAAGGGTGGCAAAGGCGTCTATCACTCTATTGTGATTTAGGTGCTGAAGCTCCTCTTTTTCAATTGACATGACTGCAAGACTGTGAAGTCTTTTCTGACCCATTGTTTGACGTAGCCAGGAGTGCAGCCGACGCAGTGCACTAAAGGACCTTTCACACGAGCAGCTGCTTACAGGCACTGTTAGGGCAACTTGGATGGTTGCCTTCAGAGAGGGAAACATGTCTGAATCAAGGAGGTTGTGCACAGTCAACATATCTTTGGGTGAACATCCAGCCTCTGTTTTCCGGGCAAGAAAGTTTCTGGCCACCAGAACCTCCTCTGTTTTCAGGTCAATGCTGTAGTGTTTTGCAAGTTCATTCAAGTGTGATTCACTCAAGAAGTTCTCAGACTTAGGACTGCATGCCTGTATGCCTCTTAGTAGCCCTGCATCTACACTGCAAAATCTTTGCTCAAGCTCACCAACCATCCTATCCACACAAGGGAAAAGGAACTCTCTTTTCAATGTGTCTGAGTTGTTCAATTCAGTGCGTGCACCTGCAGTTGTCTCCAGCACAAAATCTTCCATTTTCCTCTGTTTATGCCTTGTCCTGGCACCTTGTTCAGGGATATTGTGGGTGTGGCACAGGGTTTTGGTTCTCTCATAAAGCTCTGTGGCAAATGCATCTGTGCGTTTGCCCTTAAGTGTGTCACACACTGCTTGTTTGCAGATCAAAGCTTCTGCCAGGTCTAAAGTCTCTTTCTGAAGGAGCTTGTGGAGTCCTTCGGTTACAGACAGAAGTGACTGAAACATCAGTAGTGCATAGACTGCTGAGAACTTATAGAGCTTTGCTCTGAGACCAACAGCTATAGGGGATCTAATAGCAGAAAGGCACTCCAAAATGGCAGACAATGTGTCAAGAACTGCACTGATTGACCGCAGCTGACATGCCCAGCGAGTGTTTGAAAGTTGCACAAGCTCAACTGTTGTCAATCCAAGCCTTGTCTGAGCCTCCATGAACTTGTGATGATTCACTAGGGAGGTGCTGAAGAAAGAGTAAACACACTCCAACAAGCTGAAAAGCTCCACAGCCTCTGGGATGGCCTTGCAAGTATGGCATAACACCAGGTTGAGTTCATGAGCATAACAATGCACATAGATAGCTTCAGGATGGAGCCTTCTAAAGTGTGCTTGTACACCTCCAGCGGTCCCACTCATGACAGCTGCGCCATCATATGTTTGTGCTACAACACTTAAGCTCTGCAAGACCGTTGTTTTGAATCTGCTGCTGCAGCTCATTTGCAATGGACTGGGCATCAAATGATCTCATCTCTGCAAGTGCTAGGAAACGTTCCTTCACTGCCCCACCTGACACATACCTGACACAAACAGCTAACTGCTCTGATTTGACATCTCTTGCCTCATCTGCCATGATGGCATAGATTTTGGACTTTGTCATTTCAGTTACAATGACACTTGTCACTTCCTGGGCACAACAGTCAATCATCTCATTCTGGGAGGTTGCTGAGGTATAATGAGCATTTGATGGGGGGTTATGTTTTTGAAGAAAAGGATCAAATTCCTTCAAAAGCTCCATGCACGCAAGAAAATTCCCTCTGTTTGTGCTGTCTTTTCCTTCATCATGGCCACGAAAAGGGAGTCCCTGTCTCCCTAACATAGAAGTGACTGCAACAATTCGCCTGAGATATTCTCTTCTCTCTACTATCTCACTCACATTTGCAGAAGCTATCATCTGTGCAACGTCTCCCTGTTTTCTAGTTGCCTGGTAGCTTTTCCATGCAACAACACTGTCCTTATGTGTTTGTGCAATCTCATGTTTGCCAAAGATGACTAAAGCTTTCTTCCAGTTCTTGCAACCACTACTGACCAAACTATCATGTTTGATGTTTTTGCCGAACACTCTACATGGGAAGCAGAAAGTTGTATTCTGATTGACTGAATATTCTAACCAGTTGTGCTTTTCAAACCAGCTGTGGTGAAATGCTCGCTTCTGCGTACCAAAGCTATCTTGTGGGTAGCTCTTCAGCTTTACCTGTCTGGGCCCTGTGTCTTTGTCACCTAAATCAAACCCTGTAGTGGAGTGAGATGCTGCAGCTGCTTCATCAATTTCCCTCTCTTGGTCTGTTTGCTCTCCTTCTCTCTCTGTAATATCTTGATCTTCCTCTGCCTCTTGATCCATCTCTGGATCCCCTTGCTCTCTCTGCCTTGACCTTGCCTGTTGATCTTTCTCTCCCTCCACATCTCCTTCTGCCTGACCCTTCATGTTACATTAAACACAATGAATGCCATCATCTTCCTCCTGGACAGATCACTGTCCCACCTGGAGCAGCCTGGAAGCACTGTGAGGATCATGTTCTTTGATTTCTCCAGTGCTTTCAACACCATACAGCCTGCACTGTTGGGGGACAAGCTGGAGCTCACGGGGGTGGACCAACACCTCACGTCCTGGATCCTCGATTACCTCACCAACCGGCCACAGTATGTGAGGACTCGGGACTGCGTGTCGGACACGGTTGTCTGCAGTACAGGGGCCCCACAGGGAACAGTCCTGGCCCCTTTCCTGTTCACCCTGTACACTGCTGATTTCTGCCACCAAACACCCCACAGCCATCTACAAAAGTTCTCTGACGACTCTGCTATCGTCGGCCTCATCAGGGACGGGGATGACGGAGCCTACAGAGAACTTATTCAGGACTTTGTGGACTGGTGCCAGCGGAACCACCTCCAGCTCAACGCCGGGAAGACCAAAGAGCTGGTGGTGGATTTCCGCAGGCGCAAACAACCCTGCATTCAGGTGAACATCCTGGGAACGGACATTGAGATGGTGACGTCTTACAAGTACCTGGGAGTTCACCTGAACAACAAACTGGACTGGACTCATCACACTGCAGCAATATACAAGAAAGGTCAGAGCAGACTCCATCTGCTGAGGAAGCTCAGGTCCTTTGGAGTGCAGGGGGCACTCCTGACTTCTTTCTATGACTCTGTGGTGGCATCAGCCATTTTCTATGGTATAGTCTGCTGGAGCAGCAGCATTTCGGCAGCAGATAGGAAGAGACTTGATAAACTTATCAAGAAGGCCAGCTCCATCCTGGGATGCCCTCTTGACCCAGTGCAGGTGGTGGGAGACAGCAGGATGATGGCCAAGCTATCATCGCTGCTGGTGAAGGAGTCCCACCCCCTACAGGCCACTATCACAGCACTGGTCAGCTCCTTCAGTGACAGGCTGATACACCCCAAGTGTGGGAAGGAGAGGTATCGCAGGTCCTTCCTTCCTGCTGCTGTCAGAATCTACAACCAGCACTGCTCCCAGTAGACCTCACTGTGCACTGTGCAATAAAAAAACTCTGCACATATCCACACACTTTCTGGTTTGCACAAATTGGACAATTTTTAATATCCATATTTATTATTTATTGTTTGTAAATAAAAATACCAACTGTTTAAACTTACACTGTCCATATTATAAATAATAAATACTATGTCATATTGTAAATACCAATTTCATATTGTAGATATTATGTATATACCAGTTAAATTCTATTTCTTATGTCTTATTATATTGTTTATTTTTTACTTTTATTACTGTTTAAGTGTGATACTGTCCTTTGGCTGTTGTGACAAAGAAATTTCCCCATTTGCGGGACAAATAAAGGAATTCTGATTCTGATTCTGATTCTGATGATTTGAATTAATAACTGATCAACAAAGAGGGTAA
Source organism: Pagrus pagrus (assembly GCF_965226575.1). Taxonomy (NCBI): domain Eukaryota; kingdom Metazoa; phylum Chordata; class Actinopteri; order Spariformes; family Sparidae; genus Pagrus; species Pagrus pagrus. The sequence goes on from NW_028175408.1 coordinate 102,668, forward strand.
TGCCATGACTTTCACTCACAACACAATAATTGTTTACCCCCAAATATTTTGAAGTCGCACAGAATACATTTTGGGCACATATGTGACTAAAATGGTTGTAATTTCAAGCCCTGAAAAAATATTACTTAATTACATAAATTACAGTTATATTAAGGTACTCTTGAAAATATTTGGGCCAGGCTAATTTGGCTTATACATCTCTCTCTTGGCTATCTCCACTTTCCAATCATTACTCTCCTAAATAAAAGCTCAAGTTAAATAAGTCTTATATGGTGCACTTTGACTGAAATGTTTCATATTTCATATTCATATCAAGTTCCTTACAATTCCAAGACTGTCTGCATCACAAATGACTCTATCCTGTGAAATCCTTTAGACTCACCTTTCCAGTAGAGGTTTCTCCCCTCTCACTCTCTCTGCTCCTCTGTCCTGACTCCTACAGGTCAATAGGGGTGGTGAAGTAATTATTATTAATGTATTATTTATTATTATTATTATTATCATTATTATTATTTTCCACTGATGAAAATCATACGTGAATGTGCTCAGCTCTTGTTTCACTGTGTGCATCCATGCGTAAAGTGAGAAACACAGCTGATAATCCAGAAGGAAGTCACCCCATAAAATTCCAAAACTGTCTGCATCACAAATGACTCTATCCTGTGAAATCCTTTAGACTCACCTTTCCAGTAGAGGTTTCTCCCCTCTCACTCTCTCTGCTCCTCTGTCCTGACTCCTACAGGTCAATAGGGGTGGTGGAGGGATTGTTATTAGTGTATTATTATTATTAAATATCCACATAATCATACGTGAATGAGCTGTTTCACGGTGTGCATCTGATAATGGAGCTGATGTTTATTGACCAAATAATTCAGAGTAAATAAATGAAATGGCAATTTAAATGAATAACAGGTAACAGGACATGTGAATAACTAAGTAATGGGTTATTAGTGGAATATGGGCTGATGGTGAGATCACGAGTTAGGTTGAAGCATTTAGCCTAAATATTACGAGAGTCATTTTAATACTAACAAATCCTAACTGAATTTCTCTTAAACTAAAAGATCAGAACCATAAGACACCAACTCATCATGTGTGAATCCAGCTGTTATGGGTGATGGAGAGCCTACTTTCTTAGCAGAGTGGCAGAGTCAGCGGCGGAGGGTTTCTCTCCGGTGGTTTGCGACTCTAGCCGGAAGTCCTGGTCCAATGGCCGGGTGTCAGCTCGTCCGGTATCAGCTGGTTGGGGACCTCAGTCCGATGTCTTAGGAAGAGTGTGGCCGGTCCAGTACCGGGCCGGTGACGATCCTGGTTCAATGCCCAGCGGGGAGTTACCGCTTGAGAGCGTGGTGGGTCAGAGCCGTTCTGGCTTGTCAAAGTCTGTCTTTCGTTGGAAACCACTTGCACGGTTTCAGACACAGCAAGTTGCTGTAGTGTTGTGATGATGATTTTAATAAAGATGTTCTTCTTCGTTGCTTCGAGTGGTGGTTCTCAGGCTCTGATTTTATAAACTAAATTTAACTTCTTGGATAAAATAACGGAGGATGATACGTTGATCAGGCAGATCTTCCGTTGTTACTTAATACAAGATAATCTAAATTAAGTTCACTTCCTCTAAATCAGGTTACGATACTTAACTGTATAATAAAATTAAAACAGAACTTCGTTCTGGTACAAACTTAATAAAAAGAAGCTAATCAATACTGCGAAAAATATAAAAATGAGAAAAATCAATGCGTGAGCACTTCTGCTGATATCGCTGTCTTGAAGCGTGTTTCAAAGTAAAAGTAAAGAAAAATCAAAGATGAGAGTTTCAAAATTAAGAGTGAGACTAAGAATAACTAAGGACTTAAAAGAATGAAAAACAACTGAAAACAACTCGAAAACTCTGAGGAGAGAAGTGAGGTCTCTCTGTTTTGTTGTGAGGTATCTGAACAACAGCACATTCTGTATTATGAGTAATGAGACTGTGATAGGGTGTTCATCTGTGAGAGGTTTAAGGAATGCAGCTGCATGTGTGTGTGTTACATGTTAGCTATAAGATGAGGCCTAAAAAGGTATTGAACTGAGTTCGGCTCTCATCCCAATTGTTTGGATCTGGCTTAACGTATACATTTCCATATAGAGACAGAGAGAGAGATGCAGAGCATCTTTAGGTCGTAAAATCCAGAAGTGACATCAGCAGAGTTAGGCAACGTATAGATTCAATTACTATTGGATAGATGGACCTTCAATCCACCAAAAGTGACCAATTAGAAGACGTAGATAGTTGTAGGCAGAAGGGATCTAAAAAGGCCCACACAGGCAGAGAAGATCAGATTGTGGTGGACTTGTAGATTTCCTAGAGCAGAGAGGATTTCTGATAGAGCAGAGGGCAAAGCATTTTGGGCATCCTTTGCCAAGATTTGAGAATACCAGGGAGTGCACACTCTGGTTCGGACGCTGGCTTGAGATCTGTTTCAATAAAGATTGCTCTATCCTTCACCCAGCCTGCCTCCGCAGAATTTCTTTATCAACATACTACACACCGACACCTTTGGAGGACGACAGCCCATACACTTCAGGTGGCGTCACGAACAGGATCAGCTGTTGACAGCTTGGGCACGCGACAGGGGTCCAGAGACTGACCTTCACCCCAGCGCAAACAAAGGAGAGCTTCTTCGCTCTAGGGGTCAAACTCATTCCCTGGACGGGACTGTGTGTGTTTTCCAATGCTTGTCAAGCTGAAAATTACCAAAATGGGGGTAAATGGGCAAAAGGTGTTTAGTTTGTTGATACGGTTCTGTCTAAATTTGTAAATTAAGGGAATAAGAGGAAAAGGAGAAACTTGAGCGGTAGAGATTAGTGGACTGATTGGAAATATGGTGCTGATAGTGACAGGCAGGTGCCAAGCCTACATTATTATAAGTCATGCGTGAGATTGGTCACTATTTCCTATGCGCTAAGTTGTCTCAAGAGAAGTGAAGAAGAGAAAATGTCAGGATAATATAGAGAAGAAAAGAGATCGCTGACAAAAAGAGAAGAAGAGAAATATGTTAAATATGAGAGGCTGCTGTGGCAGCGGTGACTGAACTGATTGGGAATACGAAGCAGCCAATGACAGGCCGGCGCCAAGCTTACATTGCCATAAGACTTGCGTAAAATCAGTCTTCATTTGCTGCATGGTTCAGTTGTCTCATAGAGTAGAAAAGAGTATGAAAGCCTGGCCAGGTAGATAGAGATGAAGACCACAAAAGAAAAAGTGAGAGACTCAGTCAAATCAGGTTGCTGGTTGTGACAGGAGATAATTCGTCAAGTCTGTGAAGAGAAGGGTGCATGTGACACCAGCGGACTCTAAAAAATGTGGTAGAGCACTTGGGGGGCTGTTAGAGACGGGGTTTTCCGTATTCTGAGTCCAACAGACCAAGTTGCAGAGGATGTGTACATCACACAGGAGATGTGATGAAAGCTAGCTGTGTGTTAAAAGATGTGTTTGGGGCCCATTTGTGTGAAGTGTTTAGTGTTTCTTGTGCTTAAAGTGTCTTCTTAAGTTGTGTGGGGATGGTGTGATTCAGTTAAAGTTGATGTGAAAGCTGACTGTTTGTCCAAAGGTAAATCTAGATATTAAGTGCGCATTACGAGAATATAATAGAGACAATGCATAGGCGTTGTGATAGATAAAGTGATATACAGAAGAGATACTAATAAATGAATAACCTATAGGAATGTATTAATGAGGAGTTTTCATTCTTTTTCGGCCAAGTGGGCTATTGGTTTGCCTTAAGCGATGATTTGAGTTCTGTTGAAGCCACATAAAAATAAAGATTAAAAAAGTGTGGATAAGTATGTAGTTACTAGTGCTTGTTCATGGTTTAAATTGGTTACGATGGTTTTTATTCTTGTTAAGCTTGTCCTTGTGAACTCAAATTTAGGTCTCAAAAGACCTGCCCGATAAAATATAAAGTATAAGGGAAAAAAAATATGTAGAGTTATGTAGGATTTGATATGAAGGATTATTACTTGACATGAATTGGCTGTATGTTAAGGCAGTGACCAAATGAAATTGACTGTTAGGAAAGCGATAATTAAATATGTACAAAGGATGCTGTTATTAATATAAGAAGGAAATTATGATAGAAAAATAGTAAAGAGGAGCTGAGGGGATATATGATAGTAGAATAAATATATTTAGGTGGGATGAGCGCTAAACTGTTTTTTTGAGGGATTGGGAAACTCTGATGTGGTGTATAGGGAGGTGGTTTCATTAGAGGAATCACTGTTTCAAGGAGAAATATTTGTAAGAGAAATTTGACGCCAAATTTAGGAGAGGAAGGAATATATGAATCAATACAGATCTGAAGGCATGAGATAGGCTAAGTTAAATGTGTGAGTGGAGTAGCATGACTAACATACTAGAGTACTAACATGCTTGGGCATTAGAATACGGGGGCGTTTTGGGTATCTAAAAGTTGGTGGTTAGACATATATGCAGTAGAGCGCGGATGTTTTCTTATGGAGATTAAAACCTAAACAAATTTGTTGAATTTGCTCTAAAAGCACCTCCTCAGAGCAAATGGCATTTGAAAGTAATAAGGGGTAACATTGTCGTGGATCTGGTAATATTCTCCGTTTATGTCATGAGGAAGTTTTTGTCATAAAGTGCCTGTTTGAATGTTGGCAGATAAAGAACGTAAATTTAGGATTGACAATGAGCCAATTTATCTCTGTTTCTCTCTGCGGCCGAGAGGAGCTCAGAGCGCGTGTCCGCGGAGTAGGATAAGAGTGAGGAGAGAAAGGAGGGGCTGAGCAGCTGGTGTGTGAGCGCGCAGACACAGACTGGTGACCTGTGACCTGTGTGATTGTGTTGTAACGTCCTCTCCCACATTCACATAGTGAGGACCAGGATAGCTGTTGAAAGATTTAGGGTCATTGGAAATGACATGTATTTGCATTGATGAAATAAGAATGGCTGATTTGAATTGGTGCAATGTTTATGTTATTTGAAAGGAAAAGTGACACTTTTAGTTTGTTTTTAGTAAGAGTGAAATAATAGTTTTCATTTGTGTTTTTCTTTTTCTTGTTTCCATACATCTGGGACACGAGAGTCTGGGAAGGAGACATAACAGCGAAGGCCAAGGCCTATTGGCAGACAGACGAGAGACAGCGGACACCTGTTACATCTGGGGTGCCCTTCGTCTGCACAGCTCCCATCGAATCTGCCAGGCTAGTGCGATTTTATCCACAAACTCTTTAAACATATTTGCATACATACACCCACATGCATTCTCATGTACACACATACACATACACATGCATTCACATTCATGCAATGCTGGAATAACCATCTGTACACCAAATGTTTTTGCACATTTTTGTGTAATACCAATTAGAGGATGATTACCAATGAGACTTGGCAACGGACTGACCAATTGTGGCGTAGTATTGGCTATTACTAGTGAGTCTATTGTCCATATAAGCTGATTTAATCGTGGATGTATCCATATTTGATATTGGACTTGGTTGTAACTGTTGACAGAAATAGAAAATAGTTGGTGGGGTTTTGTGGAAGGTAGTGGACTTTTAGGTCTCTATTTCCATTGTGTTCTCTTGGACATTTGAGTTACTTGGAGGGTTTTGGTTTTTATAGAGCAATACAGTACTGGTTTCCTCTGAGGTTGGCAAATGTGCTTCACTTCCTTTGCGAAGTGGCTGTGGTGACACATTGTTTTGAAAATACATTTTCAATTGATTTAATTTGATTTGGTTGACTTTCTGAAACGGGTGAAATATCCTTCTTTTAGTAGTATTTAAAGATTGATGGAAAAGTGAAGAAAGATAAGTTCACAATGCCAAAGATGAGCACTGGAACTTCAAGAGCAACTACCCCTGTTGACGTGGTGCATAAAAGCAACCCCCTTATTAAAGGGATTGCTGAAGTGTCAAAGAAATGGCATAAACGCTGGCCAGAAATTGATCAACCCTGGCCAGTGGAAGGAACTCTTAATCTAGAAGTAATTGAGACAATGCGGGTGCTTGTGTCTGCATATAAGGCGGAGCAAAAGAAAGGTAAAAAGGGACAGAAAAGAAAGGAAAAGAAGCGGACAGAGCTAGGCATTTTGGAGTTGTTTGAAAATGAGGGACGCAAATGGTTAATGACATCTAAGGTAAAGAGGGAGAAGCTTGCAGAACAATTAGAGACAAATTTGAAGGTTACTGAGAAGTTGTTAGCAGAAGCTAACACACCTTTTTCACATACTGCCCAAGTGAAGTGTCCCCCACCTTATGAGAAGGAGGTCAAGTTTGCCGATGCGTATCCCCAGCTTCCTGTACTCAGTCAGAAGGGTAATTATCAAGTGAAGGATGACTGGGATCGAGTAACGGAATCAGGGAAAGCGGTAACAACCATAGAACTGCACCCAAGCCCTAGTAAGGAGAGAAAGAAGGGACGGCGGCGCAGAGGGAGCGAGTGGAGATCTCGAACGATGGAGATATGGAGCGATAGTCAAAGTGATACAGAGGGGGCCAAAGGGGGGTATGGCTCAACAATTAAACGCATATTGGCCAAAGCTGAGAAAAAGGGAAATACATCCGTAAAGAAGACCGCCCGGAGAACTAAAGACACCAGTGAAAGTGAGTCTGAAGAGAGCGACTGGGACACTGTTGTGGATGGTGGTGAAAAGCAGGACCGGACGCCGGCCAAAGGGAGCGGAGAAAGACGTGAAACTGAGCAGGCTAAGAGTCAATTAGCCCGGGAGATTCTGGATCTCATATTGAAGGACATTGACTCGGACGATGAGGAGAAAGAAGAATCTTACAGAGCAAGCACTCCAAGATACAACCTGCGCAAGAAGAAAACGGATAAGTCTGGTAAAATCCTTCCAGTGATAGTGCGAGGGGAGAGTTTGGAGTACAAGCCTTGGCAGAATACCGATATGTCACACATCATTGAAAAGCTGCCAATTCTTCAAGAGGGAGCGCATCCATGGATTTCCAAGTTGGAGGAAATTTTAATAGGAATACAGCCGGCTATAGGAGACATTAAGAGACTTTTAGCCAGCCTCCTTGGAGTCCCAGCCATGGAAGAGCTCCTGGGGAAAGCAGGACTGAATCGATTTGTGGGGACGGCCGTCAATGACGCCGACCTGTTTGCTGCATGTAGAGGGAAGCTGTGGAAAGCATTGAGAGAAACCTACATCACCAATGTGCATCCGGACAACATCATCATTGAGCCGTTGGGTAAACAAGAGAACCCAAGAGCTTATGTGTCAAGAGCTCACCAAATGTGGAGGAATGTCACAGGAAATGATCCGGATTTGAACCAGATGGAGCAGTCAATCCTACGAGCTAAGCTGCAGGAAGGTCTCCCCATACCGGTGAGAAGCAAATTAGCAGAGGTGGTTGGCCTCAAGAGCATGGCGAAAAACATCTATACAGATCATGTGGCACATCAAGTGGAGTTACATCGAAAGAAGGAGCTCGCTCAGCGAGACCAAGATCAAGAAACCCTCAGGAAACTCAATCAAATACAGTTAACTGATAATAAGAAGAAGGAGAAAGCACAGGCTGTAGTCATGCAAGAACAGCCCCAGCAAACTCAACTAATCCAACCACAACCACAGTTGATTCAGCCTCAGGGCCAACCGCTGCAACAAGTTGTTGGTCAGCCGCCAGCATGGAGAGGTAGAGGACGTGGAAACTTTGGAAGAGGAAGAGAGAATTTTAATGCAGGCTATCAGCAATCTGATGTATGTTATAATTGTGGACAGTGTGGCCATTTTGCCCGGGAATGCAACCAGCAAGGTGGAGGATATTTCAGAGGAGGCTTCAGAGGAGGCTTCAGAGGAGGCCCCAGAGGGGGCTTCAGAGGAGGATTTAGGGGTCAAATACAGGCACCCCGGGGACCGGCAAACCCCTCTAGGGGTCCGGAACCGGGATTCTAGAGGTGCCCAGAGGACCCGACGGGGAGGTGTCAGCTGGTAGTGTCAGGGCCGGAACGAGATCCAACTATATCGGTGAAAGTAAACGATCTGCCATTGAAAGTGATGGTTGATAGCGGAGCAGCTTTCACCTGTGTCCGACCTGAAGATGCTACACATCTCCCCATGTCCGGCAAATTTGTGCGGACAGTTGGGTTTGAGGGCGTGAAACAGCTGATACCCTCTACAAAACCAATTGAGCTCTGCTGTCAAAATCAAAGGATTAAAATACCTATATTGGTTTCGGAACACACTCCCATTGCACTCTTGGGAAGAGATGCATTATGCAAATTAAACTGCACGATACGATGTACACCAGACGGCTGTCTGATTGATGTGCCGTATGACATTCACCACCAACTACCTCTGAAAATAGAGATAGAGGGTCCTTCAGTATTCTGGATTGGAAACCTTAGTGAAGAGCTAATGGAGCCAGTCAGATTGTGGTGGAAGTTTCTTTTTGCAAATGTATCTGATGCTCAGCTCCCAGAGTATCCACATCATTGCACACTCAAGTACTTCAAGCATGAAGCCCAACCAGATTCGGATGAATGGTTGAGTCGACACCAAAACAAGCTCTGCTCAACTCTGGTTGCATAATTGTGGGACCACAAGGTGCAGCTATGAAGATAAACAAAGATGAGTATCTTGAAAGGGAATATGACATCAAAGGAGGCATCCCACATGTGACTCTAATGATAGCCAAAGACTATGAACAGAAACATCTAGGAGCAATGATGGCGGAATCAGAAGGAGTCACCTTTGTCCCAACGAAAGGAAATCCTGTCCTTTGGGAAAGTGAAGATCAGAAGTTCATGAAGATTATGATTTCTGCCCAAGGAGTAGGACAACCACAAGCAGTACAATTGACTCAGGAAACAATGTTCAGTGTTGAGTCAGATGGAGATCACCTGAAAGAAGAAATGTTACGACAGGTTCCCGAATGTCTGTGGTCACAGCACAGCACTGATATTGGACTTGTAAAATCAGCTCAACCAGTGAAAGTTGAGCTCCAACCTGGAGCCCGACCTCCATGGAAGATTCAGTATCCACTGAAAGAAGAAGCAATCCGAGGGATTGAACCACAAATTAAAGGGCTGCTACAAGCAAATGTCTTGAAGATAACTCAGAATCCTCAGAGCAATACGCCATTGTTGCCGGTGAAGAAACCAGATGGCTCTTATCGCTTGGTACATGATTTAAGAGCAGTGAATGACGTTGTGGCTGACTTTCCGGCGGATGTCCCAGATCCACATACATTGTTGGCTCAGATTCCTCCAGAAGCCACGCACTTTACAGTGTTAGATTTGTGTGGAGCTTTCTTCAGTGTTCCCCTTAGTGTAGAATCTCAGGGATTGTTTGGTTTCACATACCAGGGACAGTCTTATCACTATCAGAGACTGCCTATGGGATATAAACATAGCCCTCATGTGTTCAATAAAGTGTTGAAAGAAGATTTGGAGGGGATAGGTCAGATATTGAAGAGCACTGTAATTCAATACATGGATGACATTATCATATGTTCCCCAGACAGGGAAACCTGTCATGAGGACTCAATCAAACTGCTGCAGATTTTGGCTGAAAATGGACATAAGGTTTCCCAGAAAAAGCTACAGTATGTACAGGAAAAGGTGACTTATTTGGGTCAGACAGTATTTCAGGGACATAGACGTATCTCCGACAGTCATTTAGACACCATTCGAAAGGTTCCAAAGCCTAGAACAGTCAGAGAAATGATGACGTTTCTTGGTATTGCTGGTTACTCTTCAGCATGGATCGAAGAGTATGCTAAGTTAGCTGGACCTTTGAGAGCAATGATCAAAGAAACAGGGAATGACAGACTCCATTGTAATCTCACTTGGACATTGGATGGCCAGGTAGCATTTGAAACAATTAAACAAAGATTGCAGGAGGCTCCAGCACTTGCATTGCCAGATTACTCCAAAAATTTTGTGTTGTATGTATCAACGTCCACAGGGGGTAAGTTTGCATGTGCAGTTCTTTGTCAGCCAACAGGTACAGGAACCAGTCCTCAACCTGTTGCCTATTATTCCACTGCTTTCTCAGAAGTGGAATTGGGGTTGTCATTGTGTCATAGAGCAATGGTGGGAGTCTATTTGATGTATGAAAAAGCATCAGCTGTCACGATGGGTTATCCTGTGACGATCCTGACGCATCATAGTTTGAGGAATCTTTTGAATCATGGTAAATACTCCTTGACAGTGTCTAGGCTTAGAGACTATTATAGACTCCTGGAACAGGAGGATGTTACTTTGGTAAGATGCACCACAGTTAATCCTGCCGAGTATTTGCCAACCCCGGAGGATGGGGAACCACATGATTGCGTACAAGAGGCGGAGAGATACGCAAAGCTCAGATCAGACTTGCAAGCCCTTCCGTTGAGGGAAGCAGACTTAGAATACTGGACTGACGGATCTTGTTATCGGATTGGAGAGAAATTGAGCGCAGGCTATGCAATAGTGAGGGCTCAAGGGTCTGAATTTGTTGTTGAAAAAACAGAAGTGATACCTCAGCCTGCTTCAGCGCAGCTTGCTGAATTAGTGGGTTTAACTGAGGCGTGTTTGTTGGCCGAGGGCAAGCGAGTGACAATCTATACAGACTCTGCGTATGCGCACAGTGTCTGTCATCTGTTTGGTTCGGTTTGGAAGAACCGGGGATTTAAGAAAGCAGACGGTTCTCCCATACAACACCATGAGCAGATATTGAAGTTGTTGCATGCTATGATGAAACCTGCGGAAATAGCAATAGCTAAATGTGCAGCGCATAGATCAGATATGTCTCGAGTTACACAAGGAAACAAGGCCGCGGATGAAGCTGCGAAAGCAGTTACAGGAGCCAATACTTTGGGTGAGGTTCTTTTGGTCACACATGAAGTGGACTTAGAAGACAAAATTACGATCAGGGAAGTGATTTCTATGCAGGACGCAGTTCAAGCCATAGATAAACAACTGTGGATGGATAGAGGTGCGAGCCAGGATGCTACTGGTCTGTGGAGAAATCATGAGGGGTTGATGGTGGCGCCCCCAGATCTCTTGGGTCTGCTGATTCAGGAGGCACATGGGCATGCCCATGCTGCAAGGGGGGAGGTCAAGAGAAGAATCCTAAAGGAATATGGTTTTTGGGCACCATATTTGCTTGAACAAATTGATCATGTCATAGGCAAATGTACAATTTGTCTGAAAAATAATGTCAGGAGAGGAGTGATGGTTCCTCCTGGTTACATCCCAACTCCGAAAGGCCCCATGCGTGAGTTAGTTATGGATTTTGTTGACATGATAAAACCGATTGGTGGTAAGAGATACATGCTAGTAGTGGTAGACAGATTTTCACGATGGCCTGAGGCCTGTCCTACCAAGCGGAAGGACGCTCAGTCTGTTGCCAAGTTCTTGTGTCGGGAGGTTATAAGTCGATGGGGACTTCCAGATCGCATATCCTCAGACAATGGGAAAGAGTTTGTGGATAAAACAGTGAAATTAATCCTACAAAAATTAGGAATTCAACAACGGTTAGGAGCGGTTTATCACCCTCAAAGCCAAGGTATTTGTGAAAAAATGAATGGCGTTCTGAAAAACCGCATTGTCAAAATCTGCCAACACACAGGTCTAAATTGGGTAGCAGCGCTTCCATTGGCGTTGATGGCATGTCGCTCGAGCGCGCTTCGTGATTTGCGTATGACACCTCATGAGTTAGTCACGGGTAGACAGATGCCTACACCTTGTTTGCGTACAAGCGGAAAGGGTCCGAGTCTATCCCTTTTGGAAGACGAAATGAGGGCGTATGTCAAATATTTGACTAACCTACACAGGAGTATATTCACGTATGTCTCCGACAGGCAAAAGCAGGAGGAGGTGCTAGAGAGGCTCGAGGAGCAAAAAAGAGACGCAGTGAAACCTGGAGACAAGGTGTTCGTCAAGGTGTTCAGAAGGAAATGGTTCAATGAACGCAGAGAAGGGCCATATGAAGTCGTTCGCAGCACTGGAACAGCAGTTCAAGTCAAGGGGTCGCCGATGTGGTATCACTTATCACACTGCGTCAAAGCACCACGAGAAGAAACCCTGCCTCCCCAGGATCGAGATGTTGAAAGCAGGGGAGCACCAGAGGATGAGACTAGAGAAACAGGAGTTCAAGAGGACTCCCAAGATCAAGATCCAGAAGGAGAGATTGATGATGTCATGGACATTCAGGATAATGGTGTGTGTGCTCCTGGTGAGACCAGGGCTGTCCTCTCAGATAATGAACAAAGAAGAAGTTCGGATGACATCAGTTCACAACATGGTTCAGAGGCAGCAGAACCTACTGTACCAGGGGGTGATTCGCCAGAGATTCCAGAGAGATACAGTGGAGACACAGAAGAGACTGGAGACCCAATCAGAACAAGGAGCCCCAGACCCGTTCGGCAAAGAGTCAGGCCCAAACGTTACGAGGATTAAGGTTGAAGGTGCCGAGGGAAAGTCAGTGCGGCTCCCATGCCAGTGTACACAAGGAAATGCTGGCACAGGAGGACTTCGTGTGCAATGGGAAGACCCCAGCGGCAAGATTCTTGACTTATTAGGAGTAACTTCAGCCAATAAGTATTTGCTGCTGAATGACCACAGGAGAGTGAAGATCGAAGGGGACTGTGGCCTCTTTATACGTAAAGTGCAGCTTGAGGACCAAGGAGAATATAAGTGCACTTACTATGATTCACAACTTGAGAGTGAAAGACAAAGAGGCATGTGGACTGGGTCAGTCTACAAGACCAAAACTGTGCTTTTGGTGGTAATAACTAAAAGTGCCACTGGGAGACTAAGGGCTTTTGAGGAAGCTAGTAGACTAGCAACGCCAACTTCTACTGCCCATATCGAGATGAAAGGAAAGAAGCAAGAAGTTGTTTCTTTGGGTCCAGAGGTTGTTAGTATTACAGGAATGTCTCAGGTAACTACTAGCAAGCCTGAGTCATCCCAGGCGACTTCAATTGCTGGGAGGACAACGGTGAAAGCTAGATTAGGATATTCGGTTCAATTGCCGTGTCACTGTACTAAATGGAATACTGTGGATAGGATTCCTCCAGTATGGAGAGACAATCAGGGTAAAAACATGGAGGTGACAGGAACTGTGATTGATGGTTTATCTACTATTCAGGGAAAATATTCTTTGTTTCTCAAAGATGTGTGGTTTACGGCTGAAGGTGACTGTTCAGTTGTAGTGAATGATGCTCAGTGGGAAGACCAAGGGGAATATACATGTACCTATTTTGCTCTCCCAGAGTATAATTCCTGGGTAGCAGGTTATGTGACTCGCAGAATATTTCTGATAGTGGAACATGATACTGACATTCATTCATCGACAGAGGTTACAGAGGTTAACAAAACAACAGTGATGTCTTTGGTTCAGACAGAGGATGCAGAGAACACACGAGAATCTATTATGATATCTCCAGAGCCCACCAACTTTGTACATGTAACTCAGAAGCCGGTTACAGAAGTAATTAACTTAAACAATGTTACTAGGAAATTGGAGAGTACCTCAACCTCATTTGACGTGACTGAATTAGTGACTGAAAAAGGCGACATAACGCTGCCTTTTACGACTTTGGTGACTATGGCTGATAAAACAAGTGATTTAGCTGACATTGATTGGTCAGATGATATGGTGGACTCTGTTCATACAGTACAGAAGCGAGAAGCTCGATGGAAGGCATTTGGGTTTGATTCCTCGGTATTAAAAATCACTGATCCATGGGCAAGCAAGAACATGTGGTTCCAACAGTTAACTCATTCGGTAAGAGCATCTACCAGACAGGGTTGTCCATGTGTAGTTAGAATCCCAACACCAAGCACCTGGCCTTCAATCATGGAAACAGTTCCTGAGCCGCTGAATCATATTTGTCAATCGCATGCACTGTCATGGTTGGTGTACAAACAAAACGCACCACGTGACTGGTGGATGGCTAAATCGATAGGATTATTTAGGCCCCAAGGCGCATGTCTTTGGTTGAACCAATTGCCATATGTGAATTTACTTGATCAACTTGAGGATGTAACAAAAGCATTCCCCGAACCAATGGAAGTAAAACCTGTGAAAGCAGACGATTGTTTTTGTTCAAATGACACTCATGGGGGAGAAGGTATGTTTATGGGAATTTCTGAATGTGATAGCTACATAATGCGATTTGCTAGGCAAGGACGACGCATCGATAGAGGGCTGCATCAAGTAACCTTTCATGCGCCAGATCGGCGACAGAGTGAGACTTTAATGGTGAGGAATCAAGAAATTCCAGTTAATGTAACTATAGGGACTTTTAAAGATATTTGGTGGGTTTGTGGTAGAACTGCATATCTATTTTTGCCCTATGGATGGACTGGATGTTGTTATATGGCAAAGTTGAAACTCCCGTATGAGGTTTTGACCGTAGAGCCGGGACAGGAACCAAATGTGACTGAGTCCGGTGACGTTTTTGGTAGTAGGAGAAAGAGAGAGTTAGCACAATTTCATAATCTAGAGGCTTACCATTGGAGGATAAGTTTGGGTGAGAAATGGGGTTTAGGATTGTTTCCATGGTATGGTGTAACCTTTCTGGCCGACCATATTGATAACATTACCTACACTCTACAAGGATTTGCGAATGAGACTATAAGGGGATTTGAGCATTTGTCTAACACCCAAAGAAGCCATAGATTGACATTATTGAAGCATGACATGGCTCTTGATTATATTCTGGCTAAACAAGGAGGTTTATGCATGGCTTTGAATTTGACAGGAGATGCTTGTTACACTTTGATTCCGGATAACTCTGATAATATGACCAGTGTGTTAGAGGCTTTGCGTAACATCAGAGATGCGTTCGGTTCCTCTAGTGAGTCCGGATGGTCTGCGAATGCTTGGCTACAAGATAAATTTGGACCTATGGGGGCCATGTTGGTTCAAGTGTTGGTAGTGCTTGTTTTGGCATTGTGTGTGATGTTTTGTTTTTGCACATTGCTGTTGACTTTTGCCAAAGCCATGATATTACGTTGGGTTGGAGTGGTGATGCCCGGTGATCAAACTCAGATGCCGTTATTGGATAGAAATGATTCAGGGGAGGAAGGAATGATTGATGGCGAGATGGTTGATATGTATCTAAATTGAATATGTAATTTTGATATATTCTATTATTTCTTTTAACAATAGTTTGTTATTTTATTTTAATCTTTGGTCATCTATTATTTTGATTGGAGTATATTCATTTTTGTTTGGTTTATTTTGATGAATGTATATCATCCATTTTTGCTGATAAAATAAAAATGACTGAGGAGTTGTTATTTATAACAACTGATGAAGCAGAGGTGTCTAAACTCTGAATGGGACTTGGACTAAACAAAGGGGGGAATGCAAAATTGTAAATTGAAAGTAACATGTGAAAATTGATAATTTGAAGGTGGGAACAGAACCTAAGAAAAGAAGGGAAGATTTTTAAGAGCGGTAAATGAGCTATTGCCGATCCTGGAATTGGATTTTGGACACGCCTGATTTACAAACTCAGTGAAAAATAATAAGAGAAAATTTTGAACCCTGTACTCAATATATATGTGTTTGGATGTTTTTTGGCTGCAAAGATACTGGTTGGTGTTTTCTCTCTTCTCAGGAGGACCATGGAGAGGTTAACCTGTCCAGGGACCCGAGCATGGACAGTGAATGGACTCAGAGACTCAAACATGGACAGTGGAGAAAGGTTGTGGGCCCTGGACAGGAGGAGACCAAAGGACTGAGAGAGAGAATGCATTGATTCAGAGTGTTACAAATAATGTGTCATCTTAAATGGCAACGCTGCTGAAAAATGAGATGATATATTGGCTATGTTGTGTAGAATTAGACACATTTCTATGTTTCTATATAACTGTATATTCATATGTCATGCTGTGGAAATTGTGGTATTACATTGTAATCTTGTGATAATTGCAAATGATCCTATTAATATAGTAGCTACATTAGGTTTACTCTTTATACTGTCGCATAGCGATGCATATATTTTTTAATATTTGATAATGAAACTGGCCAATTGGCATATGGTCATTTTAATTAGAGGATAAATGGTAATTGATAATTGTAAATTACAAAGGAGTTTTCCCACCTGGATTGGCTGGAAGGTGTGGAGTCTTCATAGTTCATTAGCAAGGTTTCTTATTTCTTTTTGATACTCCTTAGAGGGGTATGTGTTTTGAAATGGGAGGCAACAGCTGACTTGTGGGATTTCCTTACAGCTACACCTGAGAAGCCATAAGTAAAGATTTCTAGTGTAAGGTGTACTTTTCAGAGTTTGCTGAAAAGGAGTGTACCTGAAGGGAGTTCTGCAGGTGAAGCTAAGGTTAGCCGAATTTGACCTGATTAGGATAAGTGATTAGTTTACCTAGTTTTAAAGTAATCTAAACTAATGTGCGTTAGGACCTTAATAGGAGACTAGCTAATTAGCTGATCCCAAATTGAATTTTAACATAGGACTCTGAAATTAGTAATAGGATTGGATGAGGAGGACTTTGTTGAAAACAGACAAGCACTGCGACTAAGTTGAATGAATCGTTTTGAGTGTGTTCATGTACCTTTCTTTCGAGACCTGACAGGCCTCGAAGGGGGGAGGTATCTGAACAACAGCACATTCTGTATTATGAGTAATGAGACTGTGATAGGGTGTTCATCTGTGAGAGGTTTAAGGAATGCAGCTGCATGTGTGTGTGTTACATGTTAGCTATAAGATGAGGCCTAAAAAGGTATTGAACTGAGTTCGGCTCTCATCCCAATTGTTTGGATCTGGCTTAACGTATACATTTCCATATAGAGACAGAGAGAGAGATGCAGAGCATCTTTAGGTCGTAAAATCCAGAAGTGACATCAGCAGAGTTAGGCAACGTATAGATTCAATTACTATTGGATAGATGGACCTTCAATCCACCAAAAGTGACCAATTAGAAGACGTAGATAGTTGTAGGCAGAAGGGATCTAAAAAGGCCCACACAGGCAGAGAAGATCAGATTGTGGTGGACTTGTAGATTTCCTAGAGCAGAGAGGATTTCTGATAGAGCAGAGGGCAAAGCATTTTGGGCATCCTTTGCCAAGATTTGAGAATACCAGGGAGTGCACACTCTGGTTCGGACGCTGGCTTGAGATCTGTTTCAATAAAGATTGCTCTATCCTTCACCCAGCCTGCCTCCGCAGAATTTCTTTATCAACATACTACACACCGACACCTTTGGAGGACGACAGCCCATACACTTCAGTTGTCTCCAAAAGGCGGGCGGGCCTGGGGGCAGGACTGCCAGCTTTTTGTCTCCAAGTAGATAGTGGTGAGTGTGAAGATTCATAGGAACTCACTAAAACTAAACTATAGTTTTAAACGTTTCAAAACCGTGCTTCACCTTTCACAGAATCTCACCATGGCTCAATAGATGGACCTTGTCTATCATGAAAAAGGATTATGTCATGATTAAAGATCACTGAACAATTAAAGGAAATTAAAACTGGATCAAAATAAAAACACACTGGAATATACCGTAGAACTAGTAGAATCACTTATACTTATTCCTCCTGGTTCTAGCTTAATACTTGTTTAAACAAAACATATCAGAAACATTTACTGGTTATCAAGGAACTTATTACACAAAAGATCTCCTGAAGGTCTGTTCCAATCGTACCAGGGCTTATCATCAGGAGGTGCTGTGGTTTTCACACAGGACACATTAAACATTAAATCTTGATTTCAGTCAAATTTCATCACAGTGACACGGGGAAAAGTTCAGTGTTATCAACTTCTTTAGCTGTTTCTTAATCTGTTAAAATTAAGAGCATAAGTTCCTGGTTTAATGATAATTTAGAACTTGCTTAAAATCTGGATGAGTGCAGAAACCATTAGAGGTTGGAATGTATGATAAGAGATAGTCGTAAACCATTTGGGCAGGAGGGCTAGGAAAACAGAGGAGAGGCCCAGAGTGCTTTTACTCTGGAGGGTGTACTTGATAATCCTTGTCACAAGAAGACAAGAAGACACCGAACATCAGAGTCGTTACCTAATTTCCAATTGCAAAGAAATAAGTTATAACATATGGTTATGACAGTTCTTCTGTTCCTCTTCATCCCTGAAGAGAGATTCATTTGATGATGAACTCGACCGACCTGAGAGAGAAAGGAGTGTTCATCTTGAGTGGGGGAAGAGGGCAAAAAGGGTTATTCAAGCTGTAAATAAAGAAGAGGGTTTTTTCCTGTGATGCGTCAATCTGACGGTTTCATTGGAAGCAAAACAAGTCAGGTGAAGAGGTGAGAGACTTCATGGCATCTCTTTCCTGAAAACAGTCAACTTGCAGATGAGAGGAGTAATTAATGCAAGAGCAGAACCTCAATGGAATGTAGAGGCGATGGACATGTGTTCCTACATACAGCTTTAAGACACTGTTTATCTACTTTATTATAGACACTATTTGTGCTGGAATTTATGGACAGTGACATTTGTTTGATTGATTCTTATTAGACTAATTTAACATGTATTTTTGTTCACAATGTACAATTATCAGGGAAAAAATAGGGTGCGCACGACGCAGCGATAGTGAGTTAAATTTTTTCATATTTTACCTATCAACATCACTAGAAATGCTTAATTTCCGTGAATTATCACAAAAAAATCGTTGATAAACCATAAACTAAGACGTTTACTTTCTACTGCTTTTAACACTTGATGCATGTGTAACCCTGGTTTCTGGATGGGTAGCGTGCCAGGGCCGTGGGTATTGCAGGTTACAAGGGGCTAAATACTTCTCAAATGAAAAGGGCAGTGGGAGGGCGAAAAGGCAAGGCCCCTGACAAGGCCGTGAGGCGAGGGGCTGGTGCTGTGCCCACCTCAGCAGGTACAGTAGGTGCCTGTCTGACAGGAGAGGTAGCTGGAAAAGTCCCTTTGTAGGTTTTCAGTCTGTTATGATGAACAATCCATTCTCGTGAGCCTATGCTCCTTGGATCCTTGATCTCATATGTAACACCTGGGTAACCACCATTGTTCATGCGCTGCAGGACCACATAGGGGCCCTTCCATCTGGGAGCCTGCTTATTCATCTTTCTTGCAGGATCATCCAGGAGAACTAAATCACCTGGATGATGAGGGTGGAACACAACCTATTTGTCATACTGGGTCTTTTGACGCTGCTTGTTTGTAGCAGAGTTGTGAGCTGCTTCTCTGAAAGCACATGACAAGCATGTAGCAAGGTGTGTTGCATAAGCTGCTGGTGTACCAGGGGTAGAAGAGGTTACAGTGGGACAACAGTTCAGCATAACATCAAGTGGCAAGTTAGGTTCTCTACCATTAACCAAGAAGAAAGGAGAAAACCCAGTGCTTGAATGAACACTTGAATTGTAGGCGAGCTCAGCCTGTGGCAAATACTGGTCCCATTCACCACTACTTTCAACAATGTACTGATCAAGCTGATCTTTCAGTGTCCGGTTCAGTCTCTCAACCATGCCATCTGACTGGGCGTGGTATGGTGATGTGCGGGTCTTGTTAATGCCAAGGAAACCACAGAGATGCTTGACGAGGTCTGACTCAAACTGTCTCCCTTGGTCAGTGTGAATTGACTCTGGCACCCCATGATGTCTGATGTACTCCTCAGAAATACACTTTGCCACTGTAGTAGCACGTTGATCCTTCAATGGGAAGAGGTTGACATACCTGGTAAAATAGTCCATAACTACAAGAACATATCTGTTGCCAGCTGATGTAACAGGAAGTTCAGTGATGTCTACGGCCACTTTCTGAAATGGCCTCTCAGCTTGGATAGGCTGCAGGGGAGCTCTTTCATGTGGAGTGGGGCAGGTCCGTGTCTGACATGGCAAACACTCAGCACAAAACTTATGGATATCACGGGTCATATATGGCCAATAACAGATACGTCTAGCTCTTTGAAGTGTGCGCTCTGCACTCAGATGACCACTGAAGTGATTACCATGTAAACATGTCAATGCTGTGGAGATGAGAACTGTGGGTAAAACAACCTGGAAGTTAACAGGTGTGTTTGGGTTTGCTTTGACCTTTCTACACAAGATTCCCTGTCGAATTAGCAACTTGGGAAATTCATGCCAAAGTTTTCTCAGTGTGGGGGAGGAGTGTTTTAAACGGCCAAATAGGGGGTCTGTGCTTTTTATCATGTAGCCATGCAATGACCTCCCTGAGACATTCATCTTCATTTTGCTGTTGCTGCAGTTTATCTAGGTCAACCGAAAAGTGTGTGGCTAAGTTCTGGCAAAATTGTGACAGTTCTGTCATTTGTGTCTCTGCTAAGCAATGCTGTGGTTTCTGTGGTGGTGATGGAAGAGGTAACACACTGGACAGCTTTGTTGTGAACCTCAGTGGTCGGACGCCTGGACATGGCGTCTGCGTTAGCGTGCTGTACACATCCAGCTCAAAGATCCATCGACTGCGTCTCCCAGTAGGGTCACTGTCCACTGGGGTCTTCTTCAGACTCAGGAGGGGCTTATGATCTGTAATCACAGTGAATGTGCTGCCAGAGAGAAAGTGTTTAAAATGTCTCACAGACCAAACAACTGCCCAGAACTCAAGGTCAAATGTAGACCATTTCCTTTCAGAGGGACTGAGTGTGTGGCTTGCATAGGCAATAACACGTTCTTTATCATCTTGACGTTGAGACAACACAGAGCCAATGCTGCCCTGTGAAGCGTCAGTGTACAGGAGAAAAGGTTGTGTGAAAATGGGATGTGCCACGATAGGTGGATGAGTGAGAGCATGTTTCAGGGATTGAAAAGCATCCTCACATTCAACAGTCCATTTGAAGATTGCTCCTTTGTGTGTGAGAGTGTGCAATGGAGCTGCAATGATAGAAAAGTGTTTGATGAACCTACGGTAGTAAGAGCACAGTCCAATGAATGCTCTCACCTCTGTAGCTGTCCTGGGCGTAGGCCATCTCCGAACCTTCTCAAGGTTCCTTGCATATGGTTGCAGTCCCTGATTGGAGACAACATGTCCGAGAAAGGTGACTTGTGTTTGTGCAAACTGGCACTTCTTGGCTTTCAACTTGAGACCAGCTGAGCGAAAACGGCTGAAAACCTCTGTGAGACTCTGTAGGTGATCTGCAAAAGAGCGACTGAAAACAAGGACATCATCCAGATAAATCAAACACTCTTTCCAGTGCAGGCCGTGAAGCACCAGCTCCATTAGTCTCTGAAATGTTGGTGGAGCATTGGTTAGGCCCATAGGCATAACCTTGAACTGGTACAGTCCACTGCCAGTGTTGAAAGCTGTTTTCTCCGTGTCTTGTGCTTCAAGCTCTACCTGCCAATATCCACTACATAAGTCCATGGTGCTGAACCAGCAAGCACCGGAAAGGCTGTCAAGAGCATCTGCAGGTCGTGGTAGGGGATATGAGTCCTTAATGGTGACTGCATTTACCTTTCTATAATCAATACAGAACCTGTAACTACCATCTTTCTTTCTGACGAGCACAACAGGGGAAGACCAGGGGCTACAACTTTCTTCAATGATGTTCTGTGAAAGGAGCTGCTGAACTTGCCTGTCTATCTCTGCTCTTATGTTGGGTGAGGTTCTGTATGCTCTCTGTTTAATGGGTGGAGCATCTCCTGTCCTGATACTGTGTCTAACTATCTTTGTGTGTCCATAGTCATGATCATGAGCACTGAAAACATCACTGTATGACAACAATAAAGACTGAAGCTTGTGTCGTTGTTCATCAGTAATTTCTGCCTGACCGAGATCAACATCCGGTAACAACTGTTGAAAAGATGGTTCTGTCCTAGCTGTAACTGTGGATACACTAGGTTCCTCAACATGGATGTCAACCTCGTTGTCTTCATCAAGTGCATGGAAATCACCTAATCTGGTGTCAGATGGAATGTGGAGCTCAGTATTAGTGGGGTTCATTACTCTAACATAAATCAACCCTGCCTGTACATGAGCTAGCGTCCTTGCTGCTAACAGGCCCTGGTAGCTTGGTGGACCTGGCTCTAGGATACCTGTGTAGTCTGTGTCAAGATCAGTTACACCAATAGTGGGCTGAACCTTAGCTAAAACAGTCATCTGTGACATAGCAGGAACAACTACGGGTGATAGAGTGACAGCATGGCAGCTCAAAGGAGCCACATCAGTAGCACGCAGGAGAGGAACAGTGGTATTGCTGCCCACTTTCAAATTACCTTCCCCCACGTTCAATACTGCATGGTGTGAAAGCAAAAAGTCCCAACCTAGGATTACTGGCTGTGTTATGTTCCTGACCACTTGGACTATGTGGGTGAACATCTCATTACCTAGCCTGATGGTTATAGGAAGTGTGCCTAAGTTATCTAAATAGTCACCAGTCACTGCCCTAGGTAAAAGCTCAGAGCGTTGCATGGGTTTAGTTCTCAAAGAGGGGACTGACATCCTAAAGGCCTCACTAATCAGTGAAATGTCCGACCCTGAGTCTGAGAAAACTTTAGTGGCAATGTTCTCTATAATAGAAATCACATAGCGTGTGCGGGCTTTACAAGGGAGAGGTGACTTTGGTTGTTGGGCCTCACGTTTGGTAGCAGCAGACACTTGGCCCTCAGCACCTGCTACCATTCTTTTCCCTGATGGGGGTCTTCTTCAGTGAAGCTGACATGATAGTCCCTTTCTCCTTGCTGCTGATGCCTCTGCCTGGCAGAGAGAGGAGAGTGTGAATCATACCTGGATCTGTCAGAGTCATTGGAGGTGTATCTGTGAGCGTCACCATGATGTGGGTCTCATGGACTGGGACGATGAGTAGCGCCTGTCTGGGCTGCCCCACCTGAAGCGATCCTGCTGGTAAGCAGAATGATGATCATATCGGTGAGGTGAAGAAAATGGAGGAGTAGGTGAGTATCGTCTGTCACGGTGAGTAGAGGGATATTTGGGGCGATGATCACTGCTGGACCGGCTGAGCCTGTGATGGTCATGATCACTGTGGGACCAGCTGGATCTGTGATGTCGTGCAGGAGAATATCCGCCACGGTCAGGTGACGCAGATGGGGAGCGACGATATCTTTCTCTGCCACGCCGATACCTCTGTTCATCGTGTTGGTCATATTTTTGGGTGGAAGCTGCAACATGTGGAGTGCAGTGTTGCGCTGCGAGGTCAGGATTACGTCCCAGCTGAGAAACTTCCAGCCGGAGAGCATGAAGATCATTAGAAAGCTGTTTAACTGCCTCAAAAAGTCCAGAAGATGGGTCTGATTGAGATTTCTTTTGTCTGGTTGACACCATAGCTGCAAACAGTTCCTCTTGTGGAGCAGGAATAGCAGAAGGCGTGAGTGCAGGTGCAATGACAGGTGGAGGAAGAAGTTTCAATGCCTCTTGTGCACGTTCCCATTTACATGCAACAGCTAAAGCATCCTCAAGAGTAGCTGCACCATGCTCGTGACATTTGGGCTGAAGAATGGGGTCCAGGCCAGAAATGAATCTTCTGAAGCGCTTCATGGCAATAGCTGGTTTGCCATATTCTGGGAAAGCTTCAATTACTAGTCTAGTAATTTCTGCAGCATAAACTTCTAAGGGTTCTTTAGGCAGGCGTTTTCTGGCATTTACAAATGTCTGAAAATGCAGCAAGAATTGTTTTCTTCCAAAAACTTCATTCAGCTTAGCTGCACATTTCTCATAGTCCTGTTGCACATCTGGTGATAAAGACAGCCAGTATGCCAGTGCATCTCCGCTTAGGTGAGTGGGAAGTATCGTAGCGATATCTAGCTGCTGTCCCTCTGCACATGCTTTAACTGCTAGTTCCAGTCTCGTTTTCCACAGAGAAAAACTTTCTTTGTCCTTACCATCGCCGTGAAAATATGGCGGCAACTCCACTCTGTAGTGAAGAACCGTCTTTGTCGTGTCTCTCTGGGTTGTGCAGCTTGCACCGTCATTGTCGGAGTGAGAGTCGTTGTCCTCAACGATGTCCTCAGCGCCATCCGCAACCGACTGCAGCGACATGATTCCCAAACTGTCCAACTTAAAACAACCAGGTGAAAAAAAACTCCAGCCCGCATTAGCACTGTAGCACTGTCCACAAAACCGTCTCGTCGAGATGAATGTGAAAAAACACACTTGCAGAGTGCTGCGCTGGCGGCCTGTAGTCCGGTAGATCCCACACGGCGTTAGCTAGTTGACTGCCTCGGCTAATTCACGGAAGAGAAAAAAAACCCACCGCTGCTACCAGTTTGTAACCCTGGTTTCTGGATGGGTAGCGTGCCAGGGCCGTGGGTATTGCTGGTACAAGGGGCTAAATACTTCTCAAATGAAAAGGGCACCGTTACGGCAGAACAGGAAGACTTTATTCTTCTCTTCACTTACAGGTCAGGTTCAACGACAAGGCAACGTACACTCGGGCGAGCTAGCTCTCTCTTGTGCATCTGTATAATCTGTCCCCACCAAAACAAGGTCACACGGAACCAACATCATACAACACATACTTTCTCTCTCTTGAAAACATCTCTAAAGGGAAACACAGAGTGATAATAAAATATTATAGACCAACTTAAATAATTAATTAAATTAATAATACTTCATAATTTAACCCAAAATAAAACCAATGACATCCTGTTATATAATAACAATAATTCTAAGGGTAACAACCTAAAGTTTATAATTAAAATAATAAACACATAATAATCTACACGGTTACACATGCACTGATCGCTAAGCTAGTTAAAACTGCTAGCGAGCTAGCTTTATAAGCCACCTTCAATAAACATTTATATTCTAATATGCGGTGTAGTTAGAAAAGTTCACAACGGCATCGAGTTGACACAGTACTGTCATATAAACTATACATTTGGCTTTGTTTCTTACCTTCTTCGTGTAGGTCAAACTCTCTATGGAGACAGATATGTCGAGTCTTTCAGTGGCTGTAGGCAGTGTAACGTGTGGGGGAAGGGGAGGTCAAACACAGGGCAGTGGCACATTCATGTGCAATCGGTAAACTTGTTGATGGGTAAAGCTTGAATTCGGATGATGCTTAAATAACAAAGATTATTACAAAAAAAGTTATGAGTGGGTTAGCATTTGTAAATTCCAAGGTAGATTAAAATAATGTATAATCTATTGTGTTACAATAAAATGGAATAGGCCTTTATCTGCTATTCAGCAACTTGAAAATGACAGTACCATGAAAACCTAAATGATGACCAGATTCTGGAATGCAAGTAAAAATATCGATGCTTTTGATATTTTGCTTAACCCTCATGTTGTGTTCATTTCATGTTAAACAATTTAGTGTTCCTGGTCAAAAATGACCGTCCATTAAGACTCATCATAAAAACTGTAATAATACATATATTATTACTTCTTGTTGTGCTAGATTTTTTTATCAACTTAAGTTCTTGTGAACATTACAAGTTTTGAACTTCTGTTTGTTATTTATGGCCTGTATGCCTCATTGATCTGAGCTTGAACATCTTGAATTCGAGTTCTAAAAAACATAATTTCTGGATTATTTTGACAAAGAAAAAATCAGATGAAACATAGTATACTGTTTATCACAGACAACTCTGGGTCAAAGTTACCAAGGACATTTGTTTTGAAACCATTTAAAATTGTTATACAGTCACATAAAGTAACACCTGTTGTGTTCTGGTCAAAAGTGACCGGATCAGATGTGTTTACCTGGTAACAGAAAAAAACTGAAAACTGAGAACAAAATCAGGCTTCTAAACTTGATGGAGTGGGTTAACTCAAACTTCAGTGGTGTTTTTGCATTGCATTTATGGCACGTTATGCTTGTTTTCACATCCCTTGGCGCACACAGGCTGCACCCCTTCCTTTTCTGCATCCCATAAACTGCTGGTAGATTCATTTCTGGATCTGTACACACCAGTCAAAATCAAAAGACCCATGTATGCTTTGATGTCTGTCTGGGTTACCTCCTTCCAATTGTCTTTTCTGAATCTGTTTCCCCTCCAAGTTGGTCATGTTTGGCACTATGGTTTTGATGGACTCAGTCAGGAATAGTTCAAAGCAGGATTTGATATCATCAATCCGGGATACAGCATATTTTGTAGGTCCTGGTGTCATCCTGATGACATTTTCAGCTGAAAGCCTACCTTGATTCTCAGGTGGGGATGAAGACCAGGATAAGTTCCCATTCTTTGACTTGAATGTGACAGCAGCCTCAGCATGGCCATCCTCTTCATCACCGGATTCCTCCCCATCAGTTATTTCTTGGTCTGGATTATATTCCGTGTCATCTTCAGCTTCTGACACTTCCTCCTCTAATCCATCCTCACTGCCAGTTTCCTGGCCTCTCTCCTCCTCACCAGTGTGGTGATCAAATATATAATCAAGAGCCTCACTTATGGTATATCGATCTGCCATGGTGCTGCCACACAATGAACTGCGAGCAAGGCCTCAAAAAAGCGTTATATACCAAAGCTACTAGAGAAGTTCAATATTATTGAAACTATGTTGCAACTGTCTGTGAGAACTGCCAACAGGTGTTGTTCCCGTGGGAGAGAGACTCTACTGGGCAAAGGTTCCCGTAGTGGTTGTCAGGGAACCCAAGGTGTGTGTGTGTGTGCGTGTGTCCATCTGACAAAAGAGGATGTACCTGAGCTCATCATTTTACACTTATTGTAGTCTCCCCCATTCATTTCTAATGACAACGTGTACGACAAGAGTGTACAAAAGTTGAATAAAACACACAAAATTGTAAGCAAATTAACCCTCCTGTGGTGTTCGGGTCAAATCTGACCGATTTACAACTTCATAATATCATAAAAATTTTATTTTTCCTCTGATTGCCTCAAGGCCTTATGATATCCTCCACACTAGGCATTTGGACATACAAAGTTGATTAGACCACTCAAAATTCAATAAAAATGGTGATCAACAATTTTATAACACCTGTGGTGTTCCCGGTCAAAAATGACTGGCACAGGAAATGAAAGGGTAAATACTAGATTATGTTCATCCAATAGATGGAAAACATCCCCATGCACACACACACACACTCTGTGTGTGTGTGTGTGTGTGTGTGTGTGTGTGTGAGTGTGAGTGTGAGAGAGATGACTATTCATGTTGATTTTCTGATGTTCTGTGAATTTGGTCTCTGGTTTGATTGTTATTATAATTTTCAGTGTCTATTCTTTGGATATTCACTGCAGTTATTCATGTTCACCACTAGTTGGATACATTATTTACAGCAGTAAAAGGTGTTAAATACAATTTGATGATGATGTTATGGTTTGTACCGAATCTGGACCCAAAAGCACGACTCAAACTACAGGTTTCAGCAGAAAATAACAAGTCTTTTAATGATCTCACGTGAAACACGAGTGCAAGGGGGAGGAGTGGTGAGTGTAGTCCCAGGATCCAATAGTGGTTCGTGAAATCTCCAGTGAAGGTGAGTGAAAGTCAGGGTGGTGGGGCGACGGCAGGAGGGCACAGAGTACTGGTGGAGACAGGTTTTAACTGGGAAACATGGAAGGTAGGGTGAATCTTCAAAGACGCAGGGAGCCTGAGGCGAACAGCAGAGGGATTAACAATGGTCTCCACTTCAAATGGACCAATGAATCTGGGAGAGAGTTTCTTTGAAGCCACACTAAGGGGAATGTCCTTAGCATTTAACCAAACATTTTGTCCCGGTTTGTACTCTGGGGCAGGAGTACGCCGCCGGTCAGCCAACCTTCGGTTCTGGTCCTGGGTGCGGAGGAGAGCTGCTCTGGACTCCCTCCAGATTCTGCGGATCCTGCGAAGGTTGAGACCAGCAGGTGGCCGATGGGTCGCCTTCCCTCGGGCACACACAGTACAGGCCTTGACATACTCACGGGTGTCCGATGATATAGTTGGCCACCAGAAGTGGCGTTGTAGCAGAGTCAAGGTGCGGAAAGTACTGGGATGGCAGGCGAACCGGGATGTGTGACCCCACTGGAGGACCTGAGGGCGGACAGAGACAGGCACAAACATACGACCCTGGGGACCACCACCAGGATCTGGGTTAGAGCGAAGTGCTGTCCTTACCAAGGACGCAATCTCCCAAGTCAGGGAGCCGATAAGACAGGATGAAGGGAGGATAGTGTCTGGCTCAGGTGGCCTGTCCCTGTCATCGTGAAACTGTCTGGATAACGCATCAGGTTTAACATTCTTGCTCCCTGGCCGGTAAGTAAGGTTAAACTTGAATCGGCCAAAGAACAAAGCCCACCGGGCTTGGCGAGAATTTAACCGTTTAGCACTTTCAATGTAAGCCAAATTCTTATGATCTGTCCATACCGTGAAAGGTGAGTCCGCCCCCTCCAGCCAGTGTCTCCACTCCTCGAGCGGCAACTTCACAGCAAGCAGTTCCCGGTTACCCACGTTGTAGTTTCTCTCTGCAGGTGACAGTTTCTTGGAAAAGAATGCACAGGGATGTAGCTTGTTGTCACCTGCAGCTCTTTGAGACAGCACTGCGCCAACACCCACGTCAGATGCGTCGACCTCGACCACGAACTGGCGGGCAGGGTCTGTTTGAACCAGGACGGCGGCCGAGGAGAAGCGTTTCTTCAGGTCCCTGAAAGCCTCCTCAGCCGCAGGAGACCAGACAAATGACACTGAGGGAGATGCGAGTTGGGTTAACAGGGCCACTACCTGACTGTAGTTTCTGATGAAACGCCTGTAGAAATTTGCGAAGCCCAGGAACCGCTAGAGCTGTCTGCGTGACTCGGGTTGAGGCCAGCTTGCCACCGCTTGGACCTTAGCAGGATCGGTCCTCACCCTCCCGCTCTCCAGAATGTATCCCAGGAAGGAAACAGAAGTGACATGAAACTCACATTTCTCTCCTTTAACAATTTATTCTCCCACAACCTCTGCAGAACCTGTCGCACATGCACAATGTGCTCCTCGAGGTTGTGGGAGAAAATCAAAATGTCGTCAAGATATACGAACACTGAATGGTTTAGGAAGTCTCTTAGTACATCGTTAACCATAGCCTGGAAGATGGCCGGTGCATTTGTTAATCCAAACGGCATAACAAGGTACTCAAAGTGTCCCAGGGGTATGTTGAATGCTGTTTTCCACTCATCTCCTTCCCTTATACGCACCAGGTAGTAGGCACTACGCAGGTCCAGCTTGGTGAAAATTGTAGCGCCATGGAGGGGTTCAAAAGCAGAGTTAATGAGGGGTAATGGATATTTATTTTTAACTGTGATATTGTTCAAACCCCGAAAGTCAATGCAGGGTCTCAGGGTCCCATCTTTCTTGCCCACAAAAAAGAACCCGGCACCAAGAGGAGAAGAGGAGGGGCGTATGATACCTGAGTTCAGGGAATCCGTTATGTAGGTTTCCATGCTTTTTCGCTCTGGAGCGGAGAGGTTGTAGAGCCTGCTGGTGGGAAGCGGGGCTCCAGGCAGTAGTTCAATGGCGCAGTCGTAAGGTCTGTGAGGTGGTAAAGATTGGGCCCTCTGCTTGCTGAACACCTCAGCTAGGTCGTGATACACAGGTGGTACAGAGGAGATATCAGGAGGCTCTGGTGAGGCAACACTGGGTTTATTTGAACATGGGGAAAGAGCAGACTTGAGACAAGAGGAATGACAGAAAGAACTCCAACTAGTGATTCTGCCGGCTGCCCAGTCGATTATGTTTCTGGAGCCAGGGTAACCCGAGTACTAGAGGGGCGTGAGATGATGACATGACATGAAAGGCTAGCTGTTCACGGTGATTACCAGCTAGTAACAGTGATAGTGTCTCAGTTTGATGTGTGATGTGAGCCAATAAATGACCATTTAACGCATTGACCACAAGGGGTGTATCAATGGTGAAGGATTTAATCTGGGATTGTTCAACAAACTGGGAATCTAGCAGGTTGGAGTCAGAGCCCGAATCATCTAGGGCCTCTATTCTTAAACTTTTACCATTTAGCAAAATAACAGCATCTATGTTGATGCGTTTACGGGGTAACATGGGAACCACAGTGCTACTCACCAGAACCCCGACTGCGACTGGTGAGGCCTTGGGTTTAACCGTTGTGGGCAGGTGGCGAGTTGATGTCCAGGTTCTCCGCAGTAGATACACAGTCCTTCCTTGAAGTGCCGACTGCGCTCTGCTGGTGTTAACCGGTTCCGACCCAACTGCATGGGTTCCTCTTGTCTTGGGGAAGCAACAGGCTGGTTATTGTTCGCCGTCTGGGTATCAGATGGCCCATGAGGAGCAGTAGGTGAAGCAGCAGTACCAGGGGAATATACTACTTGTCTATCTCTACTTTTATGGCTAATGCAATTAGCTCCTGCAATGTGTCAGTCTCTGCCCTACCCACTAAACAGTCTTTCACAGCTTCGTTCAGACCTTTCAGAAAAATACTCTGAAGTGCTCTGTCGTCCCAACCCAGTTCAACTGCTAGGGTACAGAACTCTACTGAGTAATTAGCTGCACTTAAGGAACCCTGGCGCAAGCTCAGCAGTCGGTTGCTAGCGTCATGGCTGGTATTGGGATGGTCAAAAACAGAAGTCATTTCATTGGAAAATAGCTCAAAAGTGGCACTGGCAGTGAGTGGATTATGCCAAAAAGCCGTCCCCCAGGCCCTAGCCCTCCCCGTGAGCAAACCCAACACATAAGCTATCTTAGCTCGGTCAGTACTATAGGTCAGTGGTTGTAATTCAAAAACTAGAGAGCACTGGAAAAGGAAAGACTTACAGTCACCTAAGTTACCGTCGTAACGTTCAGGGGCTGGAACGAACGGCTTACGGGGATGGAAGGCGCTCACTGGTACTGCTGGGGGGAGATTAGGCACAGGTGGGGTTTCAGCAGAAAATAACAAGTCTTTTAATGATCTCACGTGAAACACGAGTGCAAGGGGGAGGAGTGGTGAGTGTAGTCCCAGGATCCAATAGTGGTTCGTGAAAATCTCCAGTGAAGGTGAGTGAAAGTCTCAACGTGGCGTCTCACACTGAGGAGGGAACAGGTGAGCAGGCTGCAGGCAGGCAGGTCCACAGGCAGGCAGGTAGGCAGGAGCAAACGGTGGAACAGTCTAAGGCAAGAAGGAAAAACACAGCAGAATTAGCTACACTGGCTAATCACAGGACAAAGGGCAAAAAACACGGTGGAGTCAGGAAGCACACAACCAGGAGTACAGATGAAACAATCTGGCGACGAGCAGGAGTGAATCCAGAGTCTTTATAGCAGGGCTGATTGCTGGAGTGGCTGCACCTGGCGCTGCCTGTGGAGGGAGACCACGCCCACAAGCACACACACACAGAACAGACAGGGGGACAGGGAATGACAACACACACATGAAGGGAGAAGATAGGGCTGCCATGAGGATCATGACAGATTATGTTTGAATGATGTTTTTTGTGTTAATGTAAGAGCACACTGTAAGAAAAGTCCGTAAATATACGGCACAATGTACCGTGTTAATGTGAAGGAATTTTCCTTAATATTTTTTTACAGGCGTTTTAACCGTATTTTTTAAGGACGCATTGCATTGTGGGAGCATGAAGCACCGTTACGTGCTAACGTCTGAAAGAAGAAGTGGTCAGCGGAGGGCATCAAGTTTCAAGTTTCATCTGCGGAGTTGGGGAAACCTTTATTGCACTTCTGTGGTACAAATTATATTTTCTTTAACTAAAATCATATAGTATATATATGTCTGTATAGTTTTAATCAGAAAGAGTTGTCCAGTCTGTCTGAACCTGTCTTTAACGTTACCGTTAACATTGACGTATAAGCCACACAATGCTAACTTAGACATTAGCCTGTAACGTTAAGAGTTGGGTCTGCCACAGTAGCTAACCAGCTAACACCAGTAAGCGAGAGAACGGGCTAAAGTTACCATAGCCCCAGCCTCAGTCGATCCACCTATTCGGTCATGATACAGAAATGATAACTTAACGTTAGCCATTAGCCGTCTGTTTTGGCTTGCTAAAGTTGGGCCTGCTAAAGATAGTTAACTGGCTGACGCCAGTTAACGAGTGCCATCATGTTGGCTTGTAATGTCTGTGAATTTAAATGCGTCTCATTGACAGAATACCTGAAGCACTGCAGATCACACAGACATCTTAATAACGTACTTTTATCATGTGGCCATAAAGATTGTGGAAGAAGGTTTTCCTCATTCAACTGCCTTGCTGTTCACATGTCACGAACACACCCAGACACAGGGATCAGACAAACTTGGAACCGGAGTGTGTCTGTGCAGTTGAAGTGTTTGTTAAATTTTTGCAGCAGAGAATATGCAGATGTTTAACGGCTGGTGTCTCACTTGAGTGACCACATACAAGAGGGTCTGACTGTAACTTGTCCCTTTGATGGATGTTCTAAGACATTTAATGTAAAGACATCCTTTTCATCTCATCTGTCCAGATATCACAGAGGGTGGAGTGTCACCCAGATAGCACCTGTTCATCTGTGTGAAGCTGCAGAACAGCCTTTTCCAGGTGAGAGGGCACATGTTGCAGAGAATGAGGGAAGTGATGTGAGTAATGTAGACCAAAGTAAGGGATGAGATGAAAACTCTTCAGGATATTCAACAGGAGTATACAATGGATGTGCTAGCTCAAGAACTTGAACAGTATGGTGTTCCAACAGAAACATTAACATGTCTGGGGAAGAGTGTATATGAGCGGAGCCCTATGCATGAGGCCTTACATGCAAGTGGTCCTTTAACTACACACCATCGAAGGCTGCAGTATTACAAGTCGCACTTTAACTATGTTCAGCCTGTTGAAGTCACACTTGGCTACGATGATAGAGGGCAGAGGAGACACTATCATTACATTCCATTACTGGATAGCCTCAGAGCAATGCTGAAAAAGGGAAGAGAAACTCAGCAGAGTTTTAACCCTATTCATGTTGAAGATAGTACACTTTGTGACTTCACTGATGGGCATGCCATTAGATCTAATGCAGTGTTTGCCACAGACCCAGATTCTTTAAAGGTGATGATTTTTCAAGACGCTTTCGAGGTGGCTAATCCTCTTGGATCTGCCAAGCAAAGCACAAAGTTTTAGCTGTGTACTTCACTCTTGGAAATTTCTATCCTCACATCAGATCAACTGTTGATCAAATCCAGTTGGTACTGCTCTGTACAGAGAAAGACTGTAAATATTTTGGAGTGGATAAAGTTTTCAGTGAGCTTGTGTCAGACTTGTGTGAGCTGGAGGAAAAGGGCATATCTTTTGAGGATAAGATATACAGAGGTACTGTTGCATGCATAATGGGAGATAATCTGGGCTCCCACATGATTGGTGGGTTTACAGAAAATTTCAGTTTTGCTCAGTATTTCTGTAGATACTGTCTAGTCACAAAAGATGTGTTTCTGTCTAACCCTCTCACAGTTTTCACTCATAGAGATCCTGCTGATTATAATGAGTCTGTGCAGTTTTTGGAGAGTCACCCTGAAGTGACCATGCATCGGGGCATTAAAGGCAACAGTGTTTTCAACAAACTCTCACATTTCCACGTGTGCCAGCCTGGACTGCCGCCCTGTTTAGCACATGACTTGTTCGAGGGTGTTGTGGACTATGACCTGGCAATGCGTTTGCAGTGCTTAATTAAAGAAGAGAAGTGGTTCAGTTACAAGTCACTAAATGACAGACTCAAATGATTTCCAGATGAAAGCAGCAACAAGCCAAATGCTATTCCACACAAAGGAAAAAAGCTTGGAGGCCATGCAGCCCAAAACAGGTGGCTATTGCGGTTCCTGCCTATTTTGGTACATGACAGAATTAAAGATGCTGACAATGCTGTCTGGCAGCTGGTACTTCTTCTGAGGGAGTTAGTTGAATTTGTCTGTGCACCTAGCCTCTCAGAGTCTCAGATTGCTTACATGAAGGTACTGACTGAAGAGTATGTGGAAATGAGGCAAGAGTTATTCCCACATTCAAATCTGAGACCAAAACACCACTATCTTCTTCACTATGCAGACTTGAGTCCACAGTTTGGTCCACTCACACAAACTTGGACCATGCGCTTTGAAAGTAAGCATAGCTATTTTAAAAGATGTATCAGGTCAAGTCAAAACTTCAGAAATGTCACTAAGTCACTCGCTGAGAGACATCAGCTGTTTCAGGCTTATCAGAGTCGGGGCAGTTTTTTCAGGCGCCAGGTTCAGGTGTCAGACTCCACTAGCTTTTATCCAGAGCTCTATGATGGTGGCATAAGGGCAGCAGTTGCAGACTTTGGACTTAACTCATCTAACTCAGTTGTTACAGATAAAGTGCAAGTTAAAGGCACTTCATATGCAAATGGTATGCTTGTTGTACATAGATATACCAAAAGACAACTACAGTTGGGGGAAATAGCAAGCATTGTTATCAAAAGTGAAACAACTGTCCTGCTTTTGCTGCGGGGGAAAACTGCCAGCTGGGTACCTGAGCTTGGCGTCTATGAAATCGACAAAAATAGTTCTGATAAGCTTA
Source organism: Pagrus pagrus (assembly GCF_965226575.1). NCBI lineage: Eukaryota > Metazoa > Chordata > Actinopteri > Spariformes > Sparidae > Pagrus > Pagrus pagrus. Next base: position 136,969 of record NW_028175408.1, read on the forward strand.
TTTGTGAAAGTCTTGACAAGCTTAATGATTATGCTCCACTTTCTTTTTACCACAGAGGTGCAAGGTTACTCATCCCACTCAAGCATATGCCACTATGGAGCTTGTGAAAGAATTAGTTCAGAAAGCTATGCCATTGCTCAGTAATCATGTAATGGACTCACTCATGGCAAGACTGGAGGAGATTGGAGTAAACAATGTAGATGACCTTAACTATGTCAAGACTGAGGATGTCGATGGAATTCTGCCACCCATTCAGCGGAGAAGACTAATTCAAGCTTTCAGTGCAGGTAAGTTTTTACATTTATAAACCAAATCTTTCTGCACTGTACCATCTGTATGTCCTATAATCCACAGGTTACCATTGTTACAGACTTGGAATAATTATATAATTCACTATTCTCTATACTCACTATATAATTCACTATTCTCGGTTATATCTCACTGGAAACAAATGTAAAATGTCAATAAATAAATAATACATGACATCAAAACATCAATATATTGTCAAGTTTAGAAAGCATTGACACGAATCTTTAAAATTGGCAAATTCTAAACCTAGCTGCTGGCTGATTTTTAAGATAAACAGTTTGACTACATTTAGACAACTTTTGTTTCAGCTTGTTCATAACACTTTATTAGCTAAACCAGTGCAATGTGGTTTTGTAAAACATACTGCCGGTGACATGCATTTATTCATACCATACCTGGATTGTTATAGCTTAAATCGTATATATAAATGTAACATCGGTCATTTCATTAATTTTTGGTGATGTATGTTATCCATAGAGTCACAAGCTGTACTTGGCTCTGCTTCGACATCTCTGCAACACGATGCCCATCTGCCCCAAACTCCACCTCCGACACCTGGTCCCCTGGAGGATTCTCCATCCCCGGAGACATATGATGTACCATGGCACAAAATGCCCCCGAACCTCATGCTTGCCTTAAGTGAAAAGAAGAGACCAAAGCCTAAAGAGAGAAGAGAGCTGGTTTGTGTAGTCATTGACCATTTACTCAGTAAAGAGCGTGGAAGGCCTGGAAGAGCAAAGCTGCGGGAGATTGCCAAGAAGATTGTACAACAATATCCCTGCTCTTTTCAAGACAGAGAGCTCAATGGAACTAAAGTCATTGGAACAGGATATGATGCTCTCTTCATACAGCTAGAAAACAGACTTGAAAATATTAGAAGGCCATTTACCTTCAGCTCAACAAAGAGGCCAGCAGAGGGTGAAGACCCAGTGAGGAAAAAGTCCACACTCTCAGATCGTTATGGGTGTGTGGAGTGGCAGCCTGCTATTGAGGATATAGCAGAACTAGAGTCTAAACAAGATGACTTGAAAAGTGCCTTCAAAACCCGTCGTCTTCAGGAGTCATGTGTTCGCAAATTGATGACTGAAACATATTCCATCCAGCGTGCAACTATCAACAAAGGAAGCACTGTAAAAACAGTACTGGAAGAGTGGCCCTTCCTTTTTGAAGCTGTTCACCTGTTTGACCACACATGTAACCTCCTTGGCTTACCAGTGCAAACAAAGCTGGCAGAAGAAATGTCCAGAAAGGGAAAGAGCATCAAAGACTTCCTCGACTTAAATGGGATGAAGATGCCACCAGGTGAAGATCCAGTACAGCTGATCTCAGGCATTGCGAAATTCTTCAAGGAAAAGCCTGATCTCCTTTTCTGCCAAAGTGAGGTAGGTTTATACTTTTTATTATGTTGTTTTTGTTTTGCAGATATTCATTAGACCTATTTTTTGTAATGGCTTGTATGGATTTAAACCCCAGAAAATGAACACAAGATGCATCAGTATTTTCACAGACTTTGGACACACCCACAAAAAAAGGAAAATGTGATTTTAGTTTCCCTTCACAAAAAAAATAAAAAAGCCCCTTTATGTATGGGCTATGGCTCTTTCACCTATCTCTCTCACCTTGTTTAAAACAAATTTATAAAGAAATCATTAATATCCCACGTATTTGGTTTGTTTCCTGACAAATGGAATTCCTTAGCTGCTGCCTTTTTATTTACGTGCCTCCCTGCTCCTCAACCTAACAACGATATCTCTTGGTGAAATATGTTTCAATATTCATGAAATGAAAACCAAAGGGTTCTAATGTTAAAGGTACACAGTAACTTTTTTAATGAGCCAAAAAACAAACTTTTTTCTTTTTTACATCTAAAAGTATCTTTTCGCTCTGACAGAGCTCTTGATACAAGGATTATCAGTTTGTATAAGAGCTAAAAATGAGTTTTAGATGTACTTCAAAGCTCTTAACAAAAACTGGGCAAAAAATGAGCTTTCGAGGTTTAGGCTTATTGTAGTTACTACTACCTAGTAATTTATGATGTAAGTATGACTGTACTGTATACAGTACATTGGAAACAAAGTTCATGACATTCGTGTTTCTTTGATATTTTATTTTCCAACAACAGGAGTCAACTGCTGCTGGACTGAGCATCCCAAGCACCCCTTGCATCCTTATCATGGGTATGTAGTCTGTATAATATTTAGGCATGCATGTTATGGATTTCACTTACTCTTATCGACTACTCTTTACTGTTAACTCTTACTCTTTACTCCTACTTTTTACTCTTTACTCTCTGTGCAAAGTGCCAGTCAAATTAAGTTAAGCTGCATGCTTAAAAATACTTCTACTTCATCCAATGTAAATGTAGTGGCGTAAAAGTCCTGATAAATATAAAAACCTCCAAAAAACTACTTAAGTACAGTAACTAAGTACTTGTACTTAGCTAAGACAATTGGAACACTTTTTCTTTGTTTTTTTGCAGTCAAAGTTAAAAAATAAATTAAAATGCAGCACTTTGTTGAACAAAGGCCACACCACTTGTAATATAAGGTAGCCAGATTTAAATAATTATGTTTGCAGTGGTTTTCTGAAGTGGATGTGCTTTGTTTTTCTTTTTTTTGTTAATATTTTCTATCTTCTAATATCTGAGTTATTCTGTGTTTAAGGTGATCAACGATTCAAGATTGCTGTCGATCAGGAAGTTGTCAATGACCATATCAACTCCCTCATTGTGGCCCTGAGCTACACTTTCTCTTTGTTTTATGTTTTAAACATAAAATACCCAAAGGAGATGTCAGTCACCCTGGAATTCATACAAAGGTAAGCAACTCTTTGTTTATGTTTTGAAATGTTATGTATAGAGCATATTGTGTTGCTGTTTATTAAGTTGGACATTGTAAATACACTCACCAGACACTTCATTAGGCACATCTGTGCAATATAATATACATTCTTCTTTTACGAAGCTTTTACGTTTTCAGTTTTTGTTGACATTGTCAGAAAGGTGATGATTATACTTTGTTTATTATTGAGGTCATAGTGAATGTTGGTGGTGTACTTGAGTGCATTATATTGAATGCTGTCCTTATACTTTATAAATGTTTAATGGTCGGTCAAAAATATATACTAAAATATATATCAGCTGTATAATACCTGTTTATATATTTTTGATGGACCATTTAAAATGGAACTGTGACATCCATCAACCTTTGGAGTGGACATTCCTTTTGTCTGATCAGTGTGCAAGCTTTTCCTGATTTCTTCTGGACCCTGGAGTTTAACCATACATTGAGGAGGACAAAATATTAGGAACACTTTTCTTGCACTCCAGTACACCAGCACCACCCACTACAACCTCAATAATAAACATAAAGTATAATTATCACCTTCACTTATCACCTCTGACAGAGCTGTTGTGTTGGATTGCATTAGATTGCACAGGTGTACTTAATGAAGTGGCTGGTGAGTGTATAGTGTAAGACGTATTTCAGCTGACAAACTCACATGACTGAGATGCAAATGGAGTTTGAGCTGTTTAACTGTTGATGATGATTTTTGCCATGTATTTGGAAATGTTTAAAAAAAAGTTTAAAAGCTGTTTTACTTGTTTGTGACCACCTTTTGGTGCAACACCATTATTGTCATGTTATTAATGAATGTATAGTTGTTTACTCTGTTTGCTGCACATAGTTCAATGGATTGTCGTTCAATGTATTGTTTTTGTCTGTTATGTGTTTAAAGCTAACACAAAACATTGAATGAACTAGGGATGCCCCGATCACTTCATAATCTTCCGCTCCAACAAATATTGGAATTCTCAGATCTCATATGATGATCTTTTGGGCCATCCCTAGAATGCACTTTATGAATCTTAATTTTAATGTTTTTAATTTGTTTTATTCTGTTTGTTGCTGTTTTAAAGCAAAAAGTCTGATCCAAAACATGGTGCTTTGCACATAGTTCAATGAGTTGTCGTTCAATGTATTGTTTTTGTCTGTTATGTGTTTAAAGCTAACACAAAACATTGAATGAACTAGGGATGCCCCATTCACTTCATAATCTTCCGCTCCAACAAATATTGGAATTCTCAGATCTCATCCACAACATGGTGCTTTGCATATTGTTAAAATAATTCGTAAAAAAACTTGTCATTTAAAAATGTAGCCGTTGAATGCACTTTTATGCATATCCTTCATGGCATAAAAAATAAACATGTTCAATTTATATATGTTGTGGTGACTGTATTTGATCATGTTGCTGTATTAGATGTTTAGTTATTTTAACTCATTTAATTACATTACATTACAGTGGTCTGATGATGGATACCATTTGTCATTGAATTTTAGCATTAGAGTGGAAGAAAATACATGTTTATTTACCAGAAAATATAGGCTGCTACTGACTATTCAGAATTTTATGTTTCAGATTTAAAGAAATTGTCCATAGAAATGGTACAGATTTTTCAGTGGTGAAGACATTTCTTGATAGCAAATGCTACTGAGGATATACTGTAAATCTACGGAATTATCCGTTGTAGGATTAACAGAAGTGTCTGTGAATAAACAGAGAATATCGCAAATCTACAGAATTATCCGTTGTAGGATTAACAGAAGTGTCTGTGAATAAACAGAGAATATACTATAAATCTACGGAATTATCCGTTTTAGGATTAACAGAAGTGTCTGTGAATAAACAGAGGATATACTGTAAATCTACGGAATTCTCCGTTTTAGGATTAACAGAAGTGTCCGTGACATTAACGGATAAATTCCTGGTAATTTTCTGCCAGGACTTTATTCGTTTTTTTACGGATTTTTTTTTTACAGTGCAGTTAAACCAGACTGGTCAAATTTGACCGGGAACACCAAAGTAAGGGGGAAGAAACGAACATAATACAAGGGTTAATAAAAAAAAATTGTGTGTTGGAACCCTGTTTGTGGACAAAGTCATGGAATCTTAGTCAGTCTGATCAAATCAGCTACATTTTTCAGAGATAAAACTTTTAAATCGGTCAAACCTGACACAACACAAGGGTGCAAGAGAAGTCAACTCACCTTTGTTTATATAGTGCTTTACACATAATACAGTAGATCGTGTGTGACAGAGAGAGAAAGAGATGCTTATGTAATTGAATATATCAACCTACAAATAAAAATAAATAAATATTTCTTTTCTTTTCTTTATAATCTTTTCTTGATAAAAAAAAAAAAACGATACCACGCTGATACAATTGCTATTGGCTGTCTCGCCATGTTGCTTTGAACATGATTGGTTGATGTGGCTGTCAACAAGACAACTGGCAAATGACAACTGTGCGCGCCTTCTTTTGAAAATACGTCAGTTTGGATGGGTACGGTACGGCGCTCGCGTCAGTCGGGCTATCTGACCACTAATGGATAACCTGTATTATTACCTGGATTATTTTACATCTGCTTGCCATGTTTTTTTGGAGCGAATCCGAGTTGTGGTATTTCAACGGAGAACAAAAAAGTGGAGTATGGACGCAGTTGAAGGGTCAGACCGATCTATTTGGTCAGCTAACATTAAGTGAACTTCACGGTTATAACTGCTCTCCTGCTATATCAGGTAAGAAAACATTTCCCTGTTATTTTCTGTAAATTCATAACCTAACGCAATGTTTGTGTTCAGTCTCTAACTTACAGTGATGGTGTTTTCAAACAGATTAGCTAACCTTTAAGTAGCGTTCAATTAACAAAAATGACAGGTGACAACGTTAGTTAGCTTGTTGGCCTGATTCATGATTTTAATATTGAATGTGGTTTAAATGAGAGGTTTCGTCTGTTCTGTTTGCAGGCAGCGAGTCTTTGTCATGTCATTAACGTTATGTTAGTAACCTTACAGTTGGTTCTCTCTCTTTCATGAACTCGTTCATATTTTGGGCGAATGTGAACTGAACGTACTGTATTTCTGCCTGATGAAAGTTATTGTGAACGCGTTCATTCTGGCGTTTGTTAGCGGCACTCCATCACAGTTTAACTTCGTTCAAGAGAGTGCCAGATTTCCATAGAGCCTCCCAGGCGAGGCAAAAACAAATGAAGGCAGCAGCACTACCTCAGACTCTGCCTCCACCATTAATACGGCATCTTTGTATGATTACTTAAAACAATTATATGAAAAGGTCAGTGATGATCCAGAAGAAGTAAAGCAGTGGGACAACTCAGCCAGGAAAACAAGGTGTAAATGTCTAATAAGTGAACATGATGTGAGCAGCAGAGTACACGTTACGTTACATCGTATATCTGTCATATCTGTCAGAAAATAGTGAAGAATGTTGATCATTGTTTCCCAAAGACCAAGGTGACGTCCTCAAGTGTCTGCCTTGACCCAATGTCTGTCTTACATTACTTTAGTAGCAGTAAGTTAACATTAATTCGTGGGGGAGTTTTTCTCTATATGCTGACTGTAAATGTACATTAAATTAAATTAAATGTAAATTAATGAAATGTACATTTTACTGTACATTAAAACAACACTGGAAACTTTTGTGTGTATGTTCCCTGCCTATCCCACCCTTATCAGCTTTAGATGGACCTATTTCACACCTCGTTTTACCAGCCAAAATGCAACTGCTTGATTAATGGATATTTTATTCACTTAATGAATACCTAGCAATACAACCAAGTTAGAATTAATTAAAATGTATATTAAGTTCCATGTACTTATATACATACTATATAAATTCACTGATACTTCTTATTCTAATTCCAGAGACGCTCATCAAGGCAAGGTGATGATTGTCAGAGGGAAAGGTAAGTCATTTATATATACAGCCTATACTACAGGTCATTCTAAGACAATAAAAGATGTAAATGTTTTCAAGTTATTTACAGAAATCATACTATTTGCCCCATTAAAAAATCCAGATCAGTCTAAGAGATTGAATGACTGTGCCTGCTTAGCTTAACTACCATCCTCATCTCTCATTTGGTGTTGTTCAAGTAGTTTAGAAGTATTAGTAGTAGTAGAAATTAGTAGAAGAAAGATAAACATGACCTATCCTGTCTTTGTCCTCTCTTTCTTTGCAAAAGGGAAAATGCAGCATGAGCTCCAGAAGTGCCCGGGGAGTTGCTGTTATGTATTGTGGGGTTGTTAGTTTCAACAAGGCTTCACTGCAGGCCTTCACTCAACCTGCAGGTAATACCCTTTCCTCTTCTCACACACATCCAAACACATATTGACACACGATATGATTCATTTACTCAGTGGTGCGAAATATTTTCGATTTGATCTTAAGTTTGGTGTGTGTAGGGTAGATGGCAGATAACAACATGCGATTAAACATGCAATTCCTAAAGTAAGTGCCTGTATTATACACAAATAGGGCTGCACAATATGGTAAAAAAAAAAAAAATATCACATAGCAATTTTTTTGGACAGATATTATGATCGTTGGAATGATCATTTTTACATCCAAAGTCTTGTGCCTCCGCGCTGGCGATAATGGAGACAATGAGCACATAATCTGGATGTTTATAACAAACTAAAATATATGAAGTAATATTCTCAATTTTGTAGAAAATATACACTACATTATTTAAAAAATCAATTCTTCACTACACGTTACATGCATCTGAACACACATGAATGTCAACTTCAAAATAACATCTGCACGGAGGCATACAACCGCCTTGAGGTATTCATGGATTAAAGTTCTCTGTCGCTACAACGGATTTCCGTCATTCAAACTTCACATAGGCGACTTATGAGATCAATGTAGATCGGAGTAGAACTGTTGGCTGATTTTTATTGACAGATTGTCACACTCTACAGCCAATTGTATCGTTAACAGCGTGTGTGCGCCTGACCAATGACAGTGTAGTGACCAACACAGGGCGGGATCTCAACACAGAGCGGCGCTAAAGTTTAGCTGCTTTAGCTAGCAAGGACTCGTCGCGCTGCTACGTTATCAATTAGTTTTTGAGTTTAGTCAGCAAGTGAGAACTCGTCTGACACGGAGAGTCTCCTGTTGTGTGCTACATGTGTGAAATAACAACTATAGTCTGGACTTTGTCTGCAGTGTATCTGTGTAAACGGCTTCCTTCAGCGTCTCTCCCTCCCCTCTGGCACCGTGAGTTACCATGGTTACAGGAACGCATGAAACTTTATAATGATGATCAATAAGAAGTTTTTGGTTAGTTTGACTGAACAGAATCATGAATGTTGCCTGATTGTAGCTCAATGCTGAAATCTTGTATTATAACATATAGAACAAAGCCTCAGAGCTTCTTTGATTACTAACAGTATGTTAGTGATGACAGAAAGGTGATAACTCGCCATCAGACTGACAAGGCTGCAAAAGTTGCTGTTCGTATGATGTATTTTTCTGTTAAACGATAAGAGGCTCACTTTAAACAATATTATTAATAATAATAATTAATGATAATGATGATGAGAAGAAGAAGTAGAAAAATAGCGCACTGAAAAGTTCTGTAGATGGTTGATTATTTGAAAGAGTAAAACTTGAGAGAAGCTTGGCAAAAAAAGGGCACAGATTGATTTCATAGATTGAAAATTACATTGAAAAGACAAAAAACATTTTAAGTGTGAATAGACCAGCTGTTCAGATCATCCTGTAAAACACTGTTGGTCAAATATTTAAACTTGATGTCTGCATTAGAGAACATGGTGTGGGGTGAGGCTGTAAATCTTATCTTATTTTTTTAGTACGTGTCAAGTAAAATGCCCTGTAACATGTTTCACAAATTACAAATTGGGAATATGACTTGGCTACAGCTTGAAAAAACATTTCAGTCAAAAGATTTTTTTTTGCTTTAATCCATGGGTATTTCTAGTTGTTGTCTTGTATAGTGATACCACTAAATATGACACACTAGACTTCTAAATTCTAAATTCTAAATCAAGAATGTAATGCTTGTCCACAAATACTACAAATATTTTCAGAACTACAGTATACAGAGCCCCCAAGGGTCAGGAGAATATTGTAGACAACAAAACTGAATTGGAAAATACAAGCTAAAAAACAACAGACCACAGCCCCCTCAGCCCAAAAGCTCTCCACCTGTTTCAAAGGTGAAATCTTGACCTCATCATGATAGTACTGTTAACAGACAAGATACACATATGGAGAAATAGAATTTTTAGTTTTTCAGTTCCTCCTGGGGGGCTCTGAAGAACTGTTGGTGAATAATTGGTTGATATTGTAAATTAACAACTCAATACATTAAATAAAGGGTTTTAGAATCAACAGTGGTGTGTATTTCATTGTAATTAAGTTCCCCACCCTACTTTAATTGACACAGTGAAAATATTTAGGGTTTTTGTTTGGCAGTCGTAGCTGCCAGTCATTTGACTGTTTTTCTAAGGTGGCTTTTAAGGATTATTAAAGGTGTTTGATCATAATTTAGGAAAAATCAGTAGAATAATGGTATTTTTCTGCAGAACTTTTAACATTGTCACTTTATTAAAGGTGTTTGATTGTAATAATTTAGGAAAAATCTATAAAATAACGGTATTTTTCTGCAGAACTCTTAGCATTGTCACTTTATTAAAAGTGTTTGATCGTAATAATTTAGGGAAAAATCTGTAAAATAACAGTATTTTTCTGCAGAACTCTTAGCATTGTCACTTTATTAAAAGTGTTTGATTGTAATAATTTAGGAAAAATCTGTAAAATAACGGTATTTTTCTGCAGAGCATTTAATGAAAATTTCTGTAAAAGTAATGTTTCTGGACTTTATTTGAATTAGGATATTTTACTTTAATATTACGTTTTTTGTTTGGCAGCCGTAGCTGCCAGTCATTGACTGTTTTTTTTACAGTTTTTTTTTTTACAGTGTGTAGTTAATTATGAACAGTTATTATTGTTATCTGTTTTCATTTTGTTTTAAGGTTTGCATAATATGACCTCTTCATGTGGTTTTGGGCCTTGATTGAGCCCTCTCTGCCATCTATGGTCAGTGTTCGACAAGCACAGAGAGGAACTCTCACTGATTCAAATGCCGCAACTCATTCCCTGCAGCCCATTGATGAGTTGTTACTGTTCCTAAACTACCTGGCCCTTGGATCCAAGCAGCTGACCGGTACAGTGTCCATCAGTCCACAGTCAGCCGAATCATAACATCATGGAGCAACTTCCTGTATACATTACTCGGCTCGATAAGGATCTGGATGCCTGAGGAGCAGATTCGCGAATCTCTGCCTGCAGACTTCAAGGACTACCCTGACACTATGGTCATCCTTGACTGCACTGAGCTGAGATGCCAGTGCCCGTCTTCCCCTCTTTTCCAGAGTGAGGTGTTTTCATCCTACAAATCCCACTGCACTCTGAAAGGGCTCATTGGAATTGCACCACATGGGGCAGTGACATTTATCACAGCACTGTACGCCGGGTCTATCAGCGACAAGCAGATCACACGAGAATCTGGTCTCCTCACCCTCCTAAAACCTGGGATGGCTGTCATGGTAGACAGAGGCTTTCTTATTGATGACATTGTACCCTGCAAGATCTACAGGTCTCAAACGTCTGCAGGTGAAGTTAGGGAGACCCAGGCCATAGCACGTCTCAGGGTGCATGTGGAGTGCCTCATTCGCCGGGTCAAGGAGCACAAATTCTTTGACTCTGAAATTCCCCTTCGGCTTTTTCAACCAACTCTACACTGTGGCCCGTCTCCTCACAAAATATGGGTCAAGCCCCCGCTGCATGTCAGCAGTCTGACTGGATGGTCTCAGAAGCCTTTTGGCGAGGTTTTCAGCAGAGGTTTCCCCAATGTGTGACAGACCTCTCTGAATTTGGTGCCACTCAGCACAGGAACTCTGCTCTCGTGTGCTGTTCTAGATTTTGCGTGCTGTCACCAAAGATGTTTCAAGGGATGCCATATGATGGTGTTGATGTTCCGAGCAGACAAATGCACAGGTAGAGGGTCCCAGCCTGTAATCAGAGAGTGGCAGCTGTGGGGGAGAAGGGGCAACTGTATGTGGACGGGTCCTGGGGACTGTCCTTGTTGGTAGCTGGTAGGACAGCACACTTCCCTCTTGCACCTGACCAAACTTGGATTCAACCAGAGATACATCACTGGAGACATCGTTATTATCATGGGAGCTTCATCAGCAGTGAGTCCATGATACACGTCCTTAACTTTCAGCGGTGGAGATGTCTGGCAGAGTGCAGTTGACGCCTTTATACAAGTTGCTTCTGTGAAAAAAAACAACACAAACAAGTCATGTCATAAATAAGAAATACATGTGCAAAAGTATGTGTGTAGGCATATGTAACTAAACTACTTTGTGCATGTGACAGTGTGTGTGTGCTTGTGAGTTGCTTGCATGAAGGAGGGTGTGTGTGTGTGTGTGTGTCCATGTCCATGGAAGTAAGTAAATGTGTGCAAAGGTGGGGGTGGTGGTACATACATATTATTTGTAGCTACGTGTGCATTTAAGCAAGGTAAGTGCTTCTCTGTGTGTGTAAATGTGTGCATGTAAGTGGATGTGTTCTGTGTGTGTGTGTGTGTGTGTGTGTGTGTGTGTGTGTGTAGTATCAATAGTAACAAATACCTGATCTTTCTGCTGTTAAATTCAGATAAAACCGAAGTTATAGTACTTGGTCCTAAACACCTTAGAGATAAGGTCTAATCATATAGCTAGTTTGGATGGCATGAACTTGGCCTCCAGCACCACCGTCAGGAATCTGGGAGTTACCTTTGATCAAGATATGTCCTTCAACTCCCACATAAAACAAATTTCAAGGTCTGCATTTTTTCATCTACGTAACATTGCAAAAATCAGGCCCATCCTGTCCCAAAAAGACGCAGAAAAGCTAGTCCATGCATTTGTTACTTCCAGGCTGGACTATTGTAATTCTCTATTATCAGGCTGCCCTAACAAGTCTCTAAAGAGTCTCCAGCTGGTCCAGAACGCTGCAGCACGTGTACTGACAGGAACTAAGTAAAGAGATCATATTACTCCTGTATTGGCCTCTCTGCACTGGCTCCCTGTAAAATCAAGAATAAAGTTTAAAATCCTTCTCCTCACCTACAAAGCTGTTAATAGTCAGGCACCATCATATCTCCAGGAGCTCATACTACCCTATTACCCAACTAGAGCATTACGCTCCCAGAAGGCAGGATTACTTGTAGTTCCTAAAGTCTCCAAAAGCAGAATGGGAGCCAGAGCCTTCAGTTATCAAGCTCCTCTTCTGTGGAACCATCTTCCTGTTTTGGTCCGGGAGGCGGACACCCTCTCTACCTTTAAGAGTAGACTTAAGACCTTCCTTTTTGATATAGGTTATAGTTAGGGCTGGCCCAGGCCTGTCTTGGACCAGCTCTTAGTTATGCTGCTATAGGCCCAGTCCGGGGGACAAATGACACACTGAGCTTCTCTCTTCTCCTCTCCTCTCCATCTGTATACATTATGCCTGTATACATGCCCCATCTCTGCATGTCACTGACTTCACTTCTTCCCCGGAGTCCTTGTGCTTTCTAGTCCTACAGGCTGTCATGGATCCTGGCCGCGCCCGGGTCGTAAATCGTGGATGCGCCTACTGCCATGGCCCTGCCTGACATCCACCACTACTGTTGCTAATATTAGTCATATCTCTGTTACATACGTTTCACTACTATTATTGTAATGCATTACTACACACTATCCTTACCGTTAAACACTACTACTGTTATTACTAGTAGTCACATATCCATGTGCATTTCATTATTATTGCTGTAATACCTCTTTTCTCATTCCTGTCAACCATCTATTATAATTGTATACATTGTGATCTCGTTGATCTGCTCTGTACATGCGACATCTATTGCACGTCTGTCCGTCTTGGGAGAGGGATCCCTCCTCTGTGGCTCTTCCTGAGGTTTCTTCCGCATTTTTTTTCCCTGTTAAAAGGGTATTTTTTCTCACTCGAATCAAGGGTCAAAGGACAGAAGGTGTCGTCTCTGTACAGATTGTAAAGCCCTCTGAGGCAAACTGTGATTTGTGAATTTGGGCTATACAAATAACATTTGATTTGATTTGATTTGATTTGATTCCTTCTACAAGCTTCCTCTCCCTTGGTCTGGCTGACAGGATGACCATGTCATTAACTGGACCAGGTTTAATGCCCTGCATCCAAACAAAAACACATTTCAATAAACATTGAACCGATATCCATACATAAGATAAAAGTCATTAATAGGTTGGTTACTATGGTCCTTGGTTTGTGCCACTTCTGTTCAGTCTCTGTACAGCTGAACACTGGGGGAACAGATGTAAGCCTCAGCTGGGAGTAGCGGGCCGTCTGGTACAGCAGAGCTGCCACGTGGCTGCACAAGGCTGTACCTGCCACACAGGTGCACTGGCATCTCTGCAACTCGACTGGTTTTGATTCCCTTAGCACAATCTGTTTACAATAGCAAATGTTACTTAGAGAACAAAATGTACTGGCTGCAAGTGTAATAATAGAAAGACAACATTAAATTAGTGAACTTCTGTTAGTAAACTTAAAAATTGTTAAAAGTGAAACAGGAAAAAGTGTCATAAAAACACAATTTATTTGTAGTTTACCATATAAAATAGATATGTGTAATCTCACTTTACTTATTTCAAAGAAAAATACAAGATAAATCTTTAATTGAAGTTATAGGAAATTATAAGAACTCAGAGCACAATCTTGTTTCTGTGAGAGCCATTAATTTTACATTCTTTCTGAATATGACACCTCGGGTACCATATGACATAGTTCAATGATAGTCTTTATACGCTATTCGCAGCAATGACATGACTCACAGAAACTTGATTTGACAAACAGAAACCTGTTTCTTAGCTTGAACTGAACCTGCAGGATGACTTACCCTTACACTCAGACAGTGAGGCTTCTGGCTTTTCCTCATGGACCTGTAGCACTCAGCCCTAACTGTGACCTCTCCTGCCTCCTTGTTTAAAACTGAGATTAACATTAGGGTTAGGATAATACATTGCACAAACAAACAAAAAAAAAAACAGTTAATGACGCTAACCTACCACTATGCTAACTTTAGCTATACATAGTAAATAAACGTTGCTTTGTTACTGAGCTAACTTTGGCTAGTTAAGGGCTAGCATGTATCAGAGTCGGTTTGGTGAAGTGTTAACTTACCTTCATAGTTGTTTATATAACTGGACACGTACAATTTGAACCCTTTATCCTATTAGTTTTTCTGGATTGTTACTGTTCAATGTTCTTCGTCTTCTCTTCGTCATCGTCATCTTCTTATTATTATTATTATTCTTCGTCTTCTCTCCGTTTTAAGGCCAGAAAATGACCAATCATAGGAGGGCCGGGGTCAGCCTTGGTCTCCGCCACCAAAGTGTCAAAAGTCTTGCTTCGAGCGAGCAGAGCTCCACCGCGAGCGAGCACAGGGGAGAGAGAGAGCGAAAACGGGAACGAGCCAGCACGCGCAAAGCAGCTGCACAGTGTTGCTGTGTGTGTCGCTGTTGTTTTTTACTCGCTCGCACCTGCCTCTGCTTCACTCTGTTGCTGAATATGTTCGCGACGATCAAACAAGTGCGCGCGGCAGGTGAAATCTGCGAGCGTGACACGAAATAATTCACTGCTTTTGACTCAAATATAACTGCATAGTACCCCCGTGGGTCTCCAGCTGAACTTTGAGGAATAAGAAACTACATCAGACTTATCATCAGCATGAGGGTGAGTCGATAATGACTGAATTTTGTTTTAGAGTGAACTATTTCCTTTAAAGGTCAAAAATAAGCGTGGCCAAAAATGGAGGGGAGAGTCGAGAATTGCCAGACAATGCCACCTGGGGAATTGCACCCCAGGAAATACAATAGCCACTCTTACTATAGAAGATCACAGAGATTCGTTACACTAATAGATTTAAAGAGGACGAGAGACAGACTTCCAAATACAACAGAGGGGACACAACTCAAACCAAAGAAAACTACTACAAACCACCACGTGCCACACCAAATTCAGGGGAGTGAGAGGGGAACCACCACCGGGGGAAGTCTGCCGCACACTACACCCGCTCCTGTCCTGGAAAAGAAAGAATCAAAATTATAATACAGCTTATGGTGGGACACTCAGGCAGACGGATTGTACAGCTAAAACAGGAGTCATACCTACCATACAAATACCCTGCTCGGTGCAA
Organism: Pagrus pagrus; assembly: GCF_965226575.1. NCBI lineage: Eukaryota > Metazoa > Chordata > Actinopteri > Spariformes > Sparidae > Pagrus > Pagrus pagrus. The sequence continues at coordinate 152,385 of NW_028175408.1, forward strand.
ACAACTGGAGCACGCCAGAAAGAGCCCTCTCCCGATGAACGCCAGGCAATAGTGTGCGCACTAGGGGTGGGAGGATCGTTCCAAATATCGATAGTATCGATACCAAGGTGAGTATTGGTATCGGATCGATACTAGCGTGATGAGATCGATATTTTTGTTGTAGTTTCTCTTCTATGAGTTCAGCAAATCACTCGTATTTCTTCACAGAGTTTGTGTGAGCGCAGCATCTCTCTCAGTCCTTATGCGCAGCACTCCTCTCCACCTCTCTCACACCGCTCACTCAGGTTCACTAGGCCCCTCCCCTCCCCACCTATCACTCAAGGTACTGAATGTATACTCAATATTATCACTTCCTTCTGTGTGAGTGATTAATTTAAGTACAGAAGGGCAGGGTGAGAACACACCCACAGAGACAGATAAATACCATGCATTTCTTCTCAGACATGGAGTCTTCACTTTGTAACAGACCTGTGTGTTGCTTTGTGAATGCTCCTCAGGGCTGCCCCTGGCCAAATTGGGGCCCTTAGCAGAATTTTATTTTGAGGCCCCCCCTCCCCATTACAAAATGACTCTTTCAACAATGGAACAAGCCTTTTACAGATGCACACGTATGCATTTTCTGGATGCAAAGTCATTAATGAGGTCATCATATGACAGCTGCTGTGCCACTTCTGAGTTGATGCTTATGATAGCCAGGCCACTCAAGCTTTCTTGCGCCATTGATGAGCTTCAGTTCTTGCTCAGCAAAGGCAACTGTAATGGGACTAGCCTCCTCACAAAGATTAAAATGCAATTAATGCAAATACGACTACAACTAATTATAATCATTATGATTTGGTTCGATGATATTTCTATATTTAAATATTTTTAGATACTTATTTTTACATTTAGTACTTAGGTTCTATATTCCTACACTGCTCTTTGCTGCTGCAACACTTTGAATTTCTCCATTGTGGGTCAAATGAAGGATTATCTTAATTTATCTTATTTTATCTAATCTTATACTGTTATGAATTAAATTCACCAAAAGATGGCGACATTTTACCCCCATAAAAATAGCCCAAAACTTCTATTCTTCGACCTGTGTGTGTCCGTTAGTGTGTGTCCGTGTGTCCGCACCCGAGAGAGGCGGCAGAGATGAGAGATGGTGAAACGCTGTTTTGTTTTGTTTTTTAAAAAGCGACCAACTCCTCCGTCTGGCTTTCAGACATGACTCTCCATGTGGCTACCGCTACACACATAAACAAGGACACGGGTAAGAAAGCGCGTCACTGCCCGTAATTTGCTATGATTGGTCGGTCAGGTTGACGACGTTATACGTTTGGTGCGTCGGTGCATCAGCATAGAACTACAATTTATAGAATGTGCCCTAGACGATCCCTACGATCTCTGCACTTTGGCAGATCGTCTTCACATTCTAATCCTTCACAATCTAATATCGTCATATCGCCCACCCCTAGGTGGGAGTTGGAGTGTGAGCTGAGCTGGTGGTGACAGGGGCTGGATCAGACACGTCCAGCAGCTCTACAGTGGGGTGTAACCCACTTTCTTCAAAACCCTCACCTTCCAGCTCCTCCTCAGTGCCTACATCTTCAAGCAGTGCCTCAGTTTCCTCTGAGTCAGGATGTACATCCTGCAAGGCCTTTCCCATCTGGCTGTACAAGTAATCTATGCCGAGAAGCTCACCTGGGACAGTTGAGAGAACAATAGAGGGTGGAAAATTAACTTTCGGATAATGCATTAAAAGGAATATACTGTAGAGTGAATATGGCAAGTAGCTTCATCAGGATGAAAAGCTTAAACTTACCAGTGTAAACAGCAGGTGGCTGAAAAGACGGGACAAGGTGCCTTCCAAAGACCTTGACACTGAGGGTGTTAACACAGTAAACAAGGTCTCCAGAATAACTCAGCAGGGGGGCAGGCTTGACTGCTAGGGATGCAGCTTCTCGGTCCTGGTTCCACCTGTTCAGTCCTTCCAGGAGGTACAGCTGGATATTGAAGCTGTTGACACTCGTTCCTTAAGATAGTAGAAAGGTAAACACAATGATACGTTTATTTGTTGTGTTTGGTCATCTGTAAATTATTAATAGGCTTTATGCATAGCTCCACTACTTCCTGAACTTAAACCATGACAAACAACAGAATTGCGATGTTAAAGAATCTTACTGATGAATAATGATTCATACTGACCTGGAATGAACCTGTTTACATGCAGGTGAAAGGACTCCAATGATGTGGACCCTCTGGCACACCTGTAGTTTGGCAGCACAATGCCTGCCTTGGTGGTGGTGCCTGTCTGGGTGTAAAGAAGCACACCTGGTTCGTCCTGTATGCACTTAACATGCCTCTGTTGGACTCGCCAGATGTGCTGCATCCTTTCCTGGTCCAGAAGAGAAACACCAAGAAAATCCCTGCCCTTTGCCCCCATCAGTTCATTAAGGAGCTGCTCGATCATGACTACTGTCTGCCGCTGTCCTCTTGTCTGCCTCCGGTAGTGCAGTGCCAGCTCGTCTTTGGTGATGTGCTGATGGACCAGACTGTCAGTGATGCCAGGGACACCTTCCTGTCTCAGCTGCTCCCGCTTGGCCTGATGCAGCAAGGCAACATCTCCAAGTCCAGCTGGTCCAAGATTGTCTTGCTGGAGGAAAGATATGTTGTTTTGCAACCAGCTGAGAGTCTCTGTGATCATCAGGTGATACCTGTCCACATCCAGAATGTGGCGGGCTCTCTTGTGAGCTCCATAGCTTGTGAGCCGTGTGCCATAAGCAGGACAGGACAGCCTGACCTTCCACAGGTGGTATGGCATCCACAAGAGAAGCCGGTGGTGGAAAAAGCGCTCCAGAGTGGGGACCTGATGGTATATGAGAGATGGCTCTGGTGGATCATACCACAGCTTCCGGTCTGTGCGCAGACGCTGTTTTTTCCACAGGGCCGCTGAAATCCACTTCTGATCTTGAGGTGGTATGGTCTTCAGCAGCTTTGTGGGCAGCCAAGCAGCATCTGAAACAGGTGGAATCTCCACATTTTCAGGCAATGGTGAGGTGAGAGGAGCAGAGGGAGTTCCAGAGGAGATACAGGAGGAGGTGGCAGATGACTGACTTCCTATTTTATGAAAAATAAAATAAAATAAAATAAGGTAAATAGATATGATAACAATCTACTCAAGAGCAGTTCCTGTTTCAAGTGTAGTATGATATCTTCTTACAACTGTAGCAGTGGAGGGCAGAATGGAAGAAGCTGGGCTTGATACAGGAACAGGAGAGGGAGGAAGAGACAGAGGAGAAACGGTCTGCAGAAACTTCTTGGGACTGCGGCCAGGTGGTGCCACCTTTCTTTTGGTGGGGCTTGTGATGGGGCTGGATACATCAGAGGTCTGGGGGAATAAAGGCACAGTTCACAATATAGGATAACCATAGATGATAATGAATGAATAAATGAATGAATCTATCATTTGCGGGATAAATAAAGCAATAAAGGAATTCTGATTCTATAGCAGTCAATAAAACCAGACCATTTCAACATGAAATGAATGCATGAAAGTCCCACTATAGTTACTGCTACATAAAAACAATAACAGTGTATATATATATTTTTAAATCAAAGTCAATCTATGTATCATTCTCTTTACATTACCTTAGATGAATGCTTCCTAGCCAAACTTAAATTTGGTTTTAACACGGCACCATGAGAGCCACCAAACCGCGGCTTTGTAAACTGACAAGGGCTTTGTACATTTTATATAGTTGAGTATATTAATAATATTAATATAAATATCAGCAAAAGTAAATCCTCATTACTTACTGATGCCAAAGTCAAAATGGGCCTTCTAGGTTCACCACCAGCTAAGGAGTAATCCTTTGGTGGTGGTGGTGGTGAACCTGCAGGCGAGGGTCCTGGCTGTAGCGTCTCAGGGAGCGAACTGGAAGGCTACAGGTTCACAGACAAGAAAAAAAATTGTAATATTACAGAATTCAACACCAGCACGTCATAATTGTATGAGAGACTTCTGATACCTTCTTTGCATGGAAACCACAGTTACAGCTCTGTGCACCTCCAAACAGTGACATTTGTCCCCTCAACTGCATTATTCAAGACTTTTGTGACAACAAAAGTGAATACTTTACAGATTTCATTCATACTGTTATGCTAAAAGTGCATAAGAACATACTCTGAATACCGATCTCGTACTGATAAGCAGTAACGTACAGCGATAGAGTGGGGCAGGGGGTGTTTTAACACCCACACTTTTCCCTGTCAGAGGATTCAACAGCCACACTTTTTCTTTTTTTGTTGCTTCAAACATGACAACGGCTTTCAGTGTGACCGGCTGATGATTGGCTGTTCTGCCTTAAGTCCCGCCTCTGCTGTGTTAGATTTATCGTTCAGCTCATGCTGAGGAGGCGGGAACTAGCCATAGATATACATATACATAGACGCTTCACTGAGCGCTGAATCGTATGTCGAAGTCAGTGGAGTGAACTTTATAAAGCTCCTTCTACAAAGCGCTATAAGTTCATGCCTCTCATTGACCCATTCACACACGTACGAATATACCTGGGAAACAGACAGGCACAAAAAACACCGTCTGTAACGTTCTCTGATGATTATAAACGTTACATAGCCTACTCCTGATATGTTTAGTAAACAGGTAGGCACCAGACCCACGTATGCATTTTTCTAATGTTTTTATTAGTTTACAGCTGCCAATGCCAATTTGTTTACAGCTGCCAATGTATGTAACTCTGTTACTGTGATGATATTGAATCTGTGTCTATAATAACCAGATCCTGACATGTAAATGTGATGTCTGTGGGAATAAGAAGCACTGATGTTTACATTACATTTTACATTTAACTTATTTTGATGAATCGTTTTTATATCCAGTGATTTTAACTACTAAAAATGACAATCATGGAGACAATTTTTTTTTTTAAAAAGCCTGCAAATCAAAAATAAAAAAATAAGACACTGCAATTGGCTGTCTGGCTTTTACATAGAGCAGGTCACTGAAGAACATATATACATACTTATATCTATACAGCTGTATGTACAAGGAGACACATTGAAGAACATATGTATATATGTCTATGGCTGTAAACACTCATAAAAACATTAGAAAAACACATATGTGGGTTTGGTGCCTACCTGTTTACTGAACATATAAGGAGTAGTTAATGTTTATAATCATCAGACAACGTTACAGACGTTGTTTTTGGTACCTGTCTGTTTCCCAGATATATTCATACGTGTGTGAATGGGTCAATGAGAGGCAACAAGGATGTGTGAGACACTCCATCTCACTCCTATTGCCTCTCCTCCTGTCCGTATCCCACCTCAGTGCTTCACAGGTAGTGCTCCTGCACATGTATATGCGTCCCCTTCTGACTACTACAGGACTGAATTCTACAAAGTTATGGATGTTATTGACATGCAGCTTGGAGAAAGATTTGAGCAGGAGGGAATGCAAATGTTAAGGCATCTGGAACAAGTTCTCTGAACTGGAAAGACCACATCCATCCCCCACACTTTTGAAAAGCTTGCTACGCCCCTGCTTATGAAGAAGTTATTCTAACTGATACCAAAAACTAATGCACACATTAACTTTAATGTAACCGCAAAGTAACTATTATTGCCTTATAATTTATAGGGTTGATATCAGTTATGAGTAGATCGAAATAATGCACAAAATAAGCACATATGCACATATTGCAATAATGGCATTGCAACAACTGCTGAATTACTCATAATTGTATAAGGATGTAGTGCCAATATTTTTTTAAATATCAAGTAGCAATAGTAATAGCAGTGGGAATTTGGGTCCTCACCATCAGTAGAATTAAGATTTCCAACTGCTGCAGAACAGAATCTGGCAATGAAATCTTCACAGTTGAACTTCCTTCCCATGAATCGAAGTCTGGAGACAGGAAAGCCCAGAACATTGCAAAGGTGATTAAGATATTGTACTGGAGCAATAGAAGAACCTAGATGTAATAGTACATGTATTATAGCCCATTCTCTTCTGTTTTAAAAGTGTTAATGGTTATGCACTTTAGATGTAGGCTACCATACACACATATTGGAGTATATGACTCCTTGACATGGTGAAGTTGAGTTATTTGTAGGAAATAAATCCATAATATCAAGTAAGTCCATAAGATAGTTTTGTTTTCCTGTTTGGAGAGCAGGAAGATTGAGTGATTGAGGTGTGGAAGCTGTGGGACCAGATGGCCAGCAACATTGTGGACACAGAGGTGAGTACCAGAATAAACAGTACAGTTTTCTGTACCAGTCCCTTAAATTCAAGTTTGTTCATATGTTGAAAAACAATTCTTAATATCAAATACATCGATCCAAAAATAATTTTGTGATTTCAGTTCAATTCAGTTCAATTTTATTTGTGTAAGGCCATATCATAACACAAGTTATCTCAGGGCACTTTCCATAGAGAGCAGGTCTAGGGTTACCTGCCTCGACTGGTTCACTTGAGAGAAAGAGAAGGAGAGAGAGAACACACAGAAACAAACAACAGAACTGATCATACTAATACAGTAGTGATAACAGTCAATAGGCGATATGAGGGGGGTTGCTGTCCCCCTTGTTAGCAAAATTACCAAAAAGCATCCCCCTTGTTAACCTGCCATTACTCTCCATCCCCTAGTAGCAGATAGTGTGTTACAAATCACAAGTGGCCGCGATCAGCTCCGGCGCACAGTGGAGTCGAGCCGTGCACGGCTGCTTTGCATTTTGACTATTTTGACGGAAGCCGCAACAAGCTGCAAAGAGCAGATCACGCCGGCAGGAATGGCAGAGACACAGGAATGGCATAGAGCATCTGGTCAATTTTCAAAATAAAACACCCTGTGCAGACTCCTGATTGTATAAAAATGAAAAATGACTGGATCAACAAAATCTGAGCAAGTCAACAAATTTGGGCAGACAAAAGGCTCAGCTTCTGAAACGCTCCCACTGGGGTTCTCTCAAATGATTTTCACAGACTTGTTCTTTATTCATAGACTCCATTCCCTTTGCTGGTTATATCAGGGGTGCAAATATTTCATGTTTATTTTCAAATCAAATCAAATCAAATCAAATTTTATTTGTATAGCCCAAATTCACAAATCACAGTTTGCCTCAGAGGGCTTTACAATCTGTACAGAGACGACACCCTCTGTCCTTCGACCCTTCAGTAATGTTCAAGTTTTTTCAGAGATTAGTTTTTTCTGACAGTTTAATATCAATAGTAACTTTGCCATTTATGTTCTAAAACTAAAAGTTACTTTTTATAAGTGTTTTTAGTGTGCCTGTTCAGAACATGGTGGTTTATGTTATGTTGGTAATTGTCATTTTTTAGTGAGGTAGCTGTTACATTTTACAATATAAGGTTTTCATATTGGTGCATATCGGACAATATTACACCGATACCGATATATCTGCGATAGGCTAATATCGGCCGAAAAATCGGCCTACCAATAAATCAGTCGGGCTCTACTATTTTGCACAATGTTCACTGTGTGTCCTTCTAGGAATTTAGATGGTAAAAAATTCCAAGGGGTCATGTAACTTAAAATTACCCTGCTTGTAGTGTATTGGGAGAAACATGAGAAAACCCTGCCTGAATAAACTCAGTCCACTGCATACAATTTAAAGGTGTATTTACTCATGACTTTAATACAGTTTTAAAAAGATTGTAGTAGGGAGAGAAGGAAGATACCTGGATAAAATGAAATTGTAGACTTAGAAATGTCAGTTATGGTTAAAGCGTCCTGCAACATTGTCCTTTGGGAGGTGTACATAGGTGTGTCAGGGAGGTGCTCCCATTGGGCCATCCCCCCTGTTAAAAATTAACAAATCACCTACTGATAACAGTAATAGGACAGTAATCAAATTAATAAACATGACAGAAAAAGTAATTACAGTACTTACAGTGGTAATAATAGTAACAGTAATAAATAACAATGATGATGAGACGAGTAATGATGATTGATCACGGGTCAGTTGAAGACAGCCTTAGATCCAGACTCTGCAGCGCTGGAGGCAGAAACACCTGTAGACAGTGACAGGAGGACACAGGAGAGAGAAGAGGAAGAACAGCACTACAGAAGAGGGAAAGGCTCAGTTAGTAACAGGCATTGATAAATGGGGATGAATATGAATAGAGATTGAGAGGGACAGGAAGGGAGAGGGGTTTGGTGCATCATGGGAAATCCCCCCAGCAGTCTAGGCCTATGGCAACATAACTATGGGATTGTTCAAGGCTTAACCTTGCCTAACTATAAGCTTTATCAAAAAGGAAGGTCTTGAGTCTGCTCTTGAACAAGGAGAGAGAGGGGAGAGTATGCCTCCTTTTCTACTCTCTGAGACTCTAGGAACCATGAATGCACTCTGGGAGTGCAGTGCTCTGGTGCGGTAGTAGGGGACTTGAAGATATGAGCTCCTATTGCTCAAAAAGACATCTGTGATGAGTTACGAAAGCATGGAAGGAGACCTCAAGAGTACAGACAAAGATACAGACTACGAGACGATTGAGAAGAAGGACCTTGTGAGTAGCAGTTGAATATGAATGAAAAGCACCACTGTAAACAACTGTAAGGTCGTAACCCTAACCCTAAGGAGATGTAGGGTCACATGACCTGACAGTACGAAAATGTCGGGTTTGATACTGAGATAATAGGTGTGACCAAACATCCTGTTCTTCACATGGTAGAAGTTAGAAGTTACCATGGGGTTACTGTGGTGTGTGTAGTGTGGATGAATAGTGTGGTAGGAACTGGTTTTATTGCTGCATGGTAGCACGAGTACAAATCACTTTTCTTTTTAACTTTCAGGATCAACAACTCCCACAGATAGTAGGGATGTGCGTATCAATCCAGAAATATCGATACTTCCGATCTAGACGTGTGTTTTTTAGAATCGATCTTCCCATCAAAATATCGATCCTGTTGTGTTTGCAGACACAGATAAGAACGGTAATATTGAGACACTACACTGTATGGCCAGTGAGTGGCGCTGTAAGATGGTGATAGTGGATTAAGACTGGATAGAGAAGTACGGAGTGTTCAGAAAAGAGATGCTACGAGATGTACATGTACCCTGCTACTAAGAGTTCAGTAAAGTAACTAAACTGTTCGTCTGGCTCCTCTACTTTACTCACCTACACCACAAATTGGCGACGAGGATGAGCGCTTCTGTACCGAGTCCACCGCCCTTCCTTCCTCATGTGGGTGAGCCGCAAATACTGTTCGAGACGTGGCGGAAGATTTTCGACAACTACATGCTCGTCATTCATGCAAGAGGAGACGCATGGCCGGATGCAAGGCAACGTGCAGTGTTACTTCATTGCCTGGGTCCGGAAGGACAACTACTTTTCTACACTTTGCCAGACCAAGGTACGACATATGAGGACGCCATGTCCACCCTCGAGAAACACTCTGTACCGAAAGTTAATGTTGTGGCCTGCAGACACACATTCAGACAACGCACTCAACGAGCGGATGAGACGGCATCACAGTATGTGGCAGCTTTGAGAGCATTAGCTTCATCGTGTAGTTTTGGACAGATGGAAAACAAGATGATCCGTGATCAGCTGATTTCAAATGTTTACCTCGCTGCTGTGAGAGACAAATTACTGCTAGAGGACGACCTCACTCTGGAGAAAGCTCACACAATCGCATGCCAGGTGGAGGCAGCGGTTAAAAACGCCACACTGCTTTCTTCAACTAAAACGGTCCCGACCGCGCTAGTGCAAGCTGTCGGTGCAGCCAAGGAGCATTTCCGAGGGCAAAGAGGAGCTCGCCATGCCAAAGCCCCAGCTCCAGACCGTGATAAAAAGAGGAACACAAACCAACAGCAACGTAAGTGCTTCAGATGTGACTCCAACAAGCTCTTGGCTAATGATAAAAACTGTCCAGCTGCTTCAGTAAACTGCAATAAATGTGGCAAAAAGGGGCATTTCGCCAAAATATGTAAATCTACTGTAAGTGAAGTAAGAGAAGTTGTAGTCCCTGAGCTAGCTGTACTGTGGATGGATAACGTTAAACTTACTGCAGCAACTTATGATAAAATCACCTGCAATGTCAATGTTGAAGCACCAGAGGGAAATTCTCATGTCCTGGAGTTGATTGTTGATACGGGAGCATCTGTGTCTATTCTGCCAGAGACAATGTACAGACAATGTTTTGCAGATTGCTCACTGACAGAACCTCAAGTCAAACTGGTCACTTATGCTAGACGTGAGGTACCTGTTATTGGTTGCCTGCCAGCAAAAGCAGCCATAGCAGAGCAAGGCAGCAGGGTCCCAGCCTCCTTCCACATTGTTAAAGCTGGATCACCTCTGCTGGGCCTGGACCTGATTAAAGCGCTCAATGTCAACATTGTTGGAGGCAAGGTGAACTACAGCAAGGAAACTGATTCAAACTTACCTGCTAATGACATCCAAAAATCCACAGTGCAGATGGTTGAGTTAGCTCCACCGCATCAGCTTGGATGTGTCAAAGGGTTCATTCATAAAGTACAAGTTACCAACACAGTGCATCCAGTACGTCAAAAGTTGAGACGCCTACCACTGAGAATACGTAAGGAGGTGTCAGCAGAGCTCAACCGCCTACTTCAAGCTGGCTTCATAGAACGTGTGGATGCGTCTGAGTGGGTGAGTCCCCTGGTCGTGGCACGGAAACGTGGGGGAGGGCTGCGACTGTGTGTTGACCTGTGTGAGCCCAATAAGAGTGTCATCATGGACTGTTATCCTCTCCCTCATATGGAGGACATATTTACAGAACTGGCAGGTGCTACACACTACAGCCAAATCGACCTGAGTTCTGCTTACCAGCAACTGCCTTTGCACCCTGACAGCCGAAATCTCACGGCATTCATAACACATGATGGTGTCTTCAGATTTACACGAGTATCTTTTGGCCTGGCTTCAGCACCGTCTGCATTTCAGAAAATGATGCAGACCATCCTGAAGGATTTGCCAGGAGTTCAGAACTACTTGGATGACATCATAATTTATGGTGACTCAAAAGAGATGCATGATCAACATCTACAAGCTGTTCTGCAGCGACTGAGAGATACTGGCCTTCAGATCAACTTCAACAAAAGCTCGTTTGGTCAGACCTGCATTCCATTCCTTGGACATGTCATTTCAAAGGAGGGTCTGCGCCCGAGCCCAGATCATCTGACTGCCATCGCTGAAGCTCCTGCTCCAAAAGACATGGCAGCACTACGCTCTTTCCTCGGCTTGACTTCCTGGTTCAGCAAGTTTCTTTCGAACTATGCAACACTGGTTGAGCCACTACGACAGCTGCTCAGACCAAATGCTCAGGCTGAACTTCAATGGGACACGGCAGCAGATGAAAGCTTCGCTAAGCTGAAAACTTGAGAGTCCAGCGCTTGCCATCTATAACCCAAAGCTTCCGACCTTCATTACGACAGATGCCTCAGACTACGGGTTAGGAGCTGTCCTGACGCAGCTGCATTCAGACAATGCTGAACACATTGTTGCCTTTGCTTCCCGTACACTTTCAGCTGCCGAGAGGAAGTACTCCACAACAGAAAAAGAGGCCCTAGCCTGTGTATGGGCTGTGGAACGTTGGCGTACATATGTGTGGGGGCACAGATTCACACTTAGAACCGACCATCAAGCTCTTACCACCCTTCTCAACACCAAAGGCATGAACAGAGCTGGCATGAGGATCGCCAGATGGTCAGCGAGACTGATGTGTTTTCAGTACGATGTGCAGTACCGCCCAGGTTCACAGAATGTTATGGCAGACTTTCTTTCACGTGTTCCCCTCGCCAACTCCAACATTGCTGCGGAAGCTGAGCAAGAGTTATTCGCGGAGATTGCTGAGATTTCTCCTCTCCTGTCAGCCCTGCCACTTGCAGATTTCAAAGCTGAATGTGAGGACTGCCCTGAACTTACAAAGCTGAGACAGGTCATTCAGTCAGGATGGCCTAAGACGAAAAAGTCTCTTCCAAGTGATGTGCAGCTGTACTTCCTAATGCGATATGAACTTGCTGTTGAGGCACCACTGATCTTCCGTGGAACTCGCCTGGTAGTGCGTAAGTCTCTTCGACAGAGGATAGTACAACTGGCACACGAAGGGCACCAGGGCGTGGTCCGCACGAAACAACGCCTCAGAGACCTTTACTGGTGGCCACACATGGACGACCTAGTTCACACAGTTCTGTCATCCTGTACGATCTGTCATGTGACAAAACAGCCAAAACTCCTCCTGCCCCAATGCAGCCTGTTGAATTTCCAGGGGGCCCTTTTCAGCATGTGGCTGTGGACATTGTCGGCCCGTTTGAACGTGGGACTTATGACTGCAGATTTGCCATTACTCTCATTGACTATTTCAGTAAATGGCCGGAAGTTGCCTTTACTTCATCTGCAACTACAGACACAATCATAACATTCCTGTCTTCCATCTTTGCACGTGAGGGAAATCCCTGTGCCATTACAACTGATAATGGCCCACAGTTTACGTCCTCTGCCTTTGCTGAGTTTCTCACAGAGAGGGGCATCAAACACATCAGAACAAGTGTTTACCATCCTCAAGCTAACGGAGGTGTCGAGCGCTTTAACAGAGTGCTCAAGGACTGTATTCAGAAGCTCAAGCAGCCCAACGCCCATGGAAACCAGCAGTCACTGAAATGCTACACAGCTACAGAGCAACAGCTCATGCGACAACTGGTGAATCCCCTTTCCAGCTTCTGAGAGGACGACCGATGTGGACAAAATTAAATGTTCTGCTAAACCCTGAACACAGAGAAAAATATGGTCACATTGCAGCCAGAGTTGCCCTACAGCAGGAAAAGAGCAAACGCTACACGGACATGAAACGAGGTGCGAAACCTCCCAAGGTCACAGTCGGTGATAACGTCCGGGTACGCAAGCCTTTTCATGTTGGAAAAGGAGAGAGACAGTACACTGATCCCATGTCTGTGGAGCAACAGACAGGATTGAGCACCTTCATCCTGAGCAACGGGAAAAGGTGGAATGCAGCACGCCTTTCTCTCTGCCCAAAGAGCAAAGAGGAGGAACAGAGAGCTGGTACAGTACAGACCACCAGTCCAGCTGAGACCATAACAAGACAAACTGCTCAGAGAGAGAGACAGAAACCAGCCTGGACCAAAGACTATCATACTTGCCAACTCTCCCGATTCACGTGGGAGACTCCCGATTTTTAACCCTATCTCCCGTGATGCTCCCGGTCAGTAATTTCTCCCGTTAATCTCCCGATTTTACAGTGAAGGAAACAAGTAACATTGTAGGGGATTTGTCGCAGTATCTGGCAACCCTGGCCTGCATGCGCGTATGAGGCAAGCCGGCGACGTGACTCAGTCACTCGCTGGAGGCAGTGATACGCCAAGTAGCGTTGATACTGCCGGAAAATAAGAAGAAGAAGAAGTCACTGGCTGGTAGTTGACAGAGATGGATAGAGTCAGAGAAAGACTGACACCTGACACTCCGCCAAAGAAACGAAAAACTGAAAAAGAAAAAAAGAAATATGCGTCCAGATTTAACACAGCGTGGACCGAGACCTTCCCCTGGGTTAGAGCCAGCCGGTGTAGTACCCACCATGCGTTTTGTAAGGCTTGTCATGTTGATTTTAATGTGGAGCACGGCGGGAAAAATGATTTGATGAAGCATGCTAGCACTGCTAAACATAAAGTAGCCATAGAAGGACAGAGGGGAATGCCAAAGATGGACTCATTCTTCATTAGAGGACAGACGGAGGCTGATCTAGTGACCAAGGCAGAATGTAAAATGGCCAGGCTGATTGCAAAAAACAACTTGCCAATGGCATTCAGCGATGAGTTCAGCAAAAGTGTTGCTGCCATGTTTCCTGATTCAGTCATCGCCAAGAAGTACTCCTCTGGGAGAACAAAAACAACACAGATTATCAAAGGTAAGAAACATGATTAGCTATTTCTTTTAATGTATGTTTCACAAAGCGGTTTTTGAAACAAGGCAAAGGAAAAACGTTTTACCTTGACTTGAGATGCTGGTGTAGTTTTGCTAATATTCTATTGCTGGCTGGCTAGCTACCAGCAACATGGCTAGCTGGCTTAGTGATAAGCTACCAGCAAGTTATATTATATGTAAACAAAAGCAATAAGGTGAGCAACCAACGAAATAAAGCTGTGCTCTTTCCCTTCTCATTACTCTCTCCATAATAGTAACTATTTCTTTTTAATTACGCTTATTTGTGGGGTAGGCTTACTATATTGCTGGATGGAGAATATACATGCCAAATTGAGGCAATTTGAACCATATCATCTCAATTAATAGTGAATTGAAAAATCATTTTGTAACTTTGCAGGAGCCATCACCTTGGAGCTGGATGACCAAGTCACCAAGACATGCCAGACTAAACCATTTGCTCTTCTTTGTGATGAGTCCAACAACATAAAGCAAGACAAGGGATTCGTGATACTGGCCAGGGTCTACTGTGAGGCTGAGATGCAGGTACTGGAATGTCTGTTGAGTTGAATGTCTGATTTTGATTATATTTTTAGTTTATGTTCATGATTATTGTGTCTTGTAAGCCCATAAGGGCTGGACATCCTATTTGTGGTGCATGATGACACTTAAAAAAATATTCCAATTCCAAAAATGCAGGTGGCCACCAGGTTCTTAGACATGCCAGTTTGCAACATGTGGAATGCTGAGAACCTGTATGAGAAGCTAGCATCCACTTTGAGGTGAGCTTTGTGTGAAAGCATAACATTACCATGCTTTAATTACCGGTAGGATTACTCTTCAGAGTAGAAAAGCACTATATTAATGCATTTCATTTATCATGTATGTATATTTCAATTCTTTCATGAAATGTTTTTGTTAGGGAAAGGAACATTCCTTGGGAGGGGCTCATAGCCTTTAACTCCGACAATGCCAGCGTAATGAAGGGCAGACACAATTCAGTGATCACCAGACTTCGGAGCAGCCAACCACATGTCCAAGACTTGGGCTGCATATGCCACCTGGTGCAGCTTGCCACGGGTTGTGGCGTCAAGGCCATACCTCTTCCAGTGGAGGACTTCTTAGTCGGTATATACTACCACTTTGACAAGAGGTAAATATATTG
Source organism: Pagrus pagrus (assembly GCF_965226575.1). Lineage (NCBI taxonomy): Eukaryota > Metazoa > Chordata > Actinopteri > Spariformes > Sparidae > Pagrus > Pagrus pagrus. The sequence continues at coordinate 167,477 of NW_028175408.1, forward strand.
AGTATTATTTATTTCCACACATTGTATAGGGTACTTTTACTTAAGTAAATGATTTCAATACTTCTCCCACCACTGACCTTATACCATTTTGTTCCTTGCTATGAATATTACAAACCTTACCAATTTAATATTTTACTATCTCTTTCCTTCAGCGCAAAGAGGTGTGAGTTGTATAAAGAATTTGTGCACTTCACCGACTCTGACTCCCTCAAGCTCCTGAGGTACTGCTCCACCAGGTGGCTCAGCCTCCTCACCTGCATTCAGCGAGTGCTCAACCAGTGGGCAGCTCTACAAGCCTACTTTGAGAGCCATGATGAGGTGGAGAGGAACGCCAAAATCCGTGCCCTGGCAGGACATCTCCGTGACCCTGAGATGAAAGCGTACTTCTTTTTCCTGAGTGTGGCTCTAAAGCCCTTAGCAGACTTCAACACATCCTTTCAGGTGGGTAGCTTATGGATATGATATAATAATGAAAACATGATATACAGTATGTATTTCCTATGCCTTTTATTTACATGATTTTTCTTCTATTTCCCCACAGTCAGACCAGGTCATGATTCACAAACTAGAAAGAGAGATGTGCAAGCTGGTCAAGCGATTCCTCGGATACCTTGTTCCAGCAAGGGCAATCATGGACATCCCACTGAAGGAAATCCAGTATGGAAAGGAAAACCAGCTTGCTGATGAAGACCTTTTCATCGGAACAGCGACAAAGGAATTCATCAGAAATGAAGACCTTACACCCACAACGGAGAGGAGATTCTTTCAGTGAGTACACTACTGCTTCTCATTTGATATTATGAACTCAAATTATTTTTAATAGTAATATACTATTAATGAAAGCTGTAGGTGTCCCCTAAAATAATCATCAGTATTGCACATCTTATTTCAACTTTTAGGGCAGTGAGAGCCTTCTATGAAGCATCTATTGGAAAGATGCTGAAGTCCTTCCCCATTGAGAACCAAATGCTCAACGACCTCAGGACGCTGGACCCAACCTATCGGCTCGACATCACTCCAGACACAGGTAGGATTATGCTTGGTTTTGATAGTTAAGTGAAGATAGGAAGAGAGGTCATGAAGTCAAGCATCATTCCACTTTTTTAATTTTCAGTGGAAAGGCTAGTGGTCCTGTTTCCTCAACTAGGCCTGTCAGGAGATGCAGATAAGCTGAGGGAAGAGTTGGTGGACTACCAAGTGGCAGATAGCAAGGAGCTTCCACAGGAAGAGAGAGTCGACAGGTTCTGGGGTCTGTTAGGGAAATATGAGAGGTTCACAGGTCTGGCATCTCTGATGAAGGCTATGCTCTGCATCCCTCATAGTAATGCTAGCTCAGAGAGGTCCTTCAGTATGGTCAGAAAAATTCTGACTGAAAATAGAATGAACATGGATAAATCTACTCTTTGTGCCCTCATGTCCTGCAAGATCAACCATACCACCCCTGGCTACAAGTATGATCCCTCGAAGAAGGTTCTCGCCGCTGCCAAGCATGCCACCTACGAGTACAACAAGTCCTTGAGTGACAAAGGGAACAAGGATTAAGGCTTGGACATTCACACACTCACTAAGATGCACACAATTCAGTGTCCAGTTAGTGTTGTTTGTAAGGCAACTCTTTTGCACATTGTGTACAATATTGTATTTCTGTACACATTCTTTTTCAGTACTTTTGAGATTTTGAGGAGGGAAGGTGTATCTATTTTTAATTTGATGTGCAATAAATACTGCGTTCTAAATGCATTGCAGTGTAACCACCTTATTATTTAGCCTTCTGGTACTCATTTCAACAATTAAAACTGCTAATTTTTTCATTGTCCTCAATGGTAAACAGAATCATGTATTGAATATCAAAGAAACAACATTTTCAGAACAAGGTTCCTTCATCAGGTTTAAAATACAAGGCAAGAAATTATGACAATTTATACGCACACCTGGCGAAGGAACCTTGTTCCTTGGGCCGATACACCGATGAAAAAAATCTCCCTATTTTTCACAACCCAATGTTGGCAAGTATGGACTATGTGTTGAAATAGCTCCAAGCCTAAAGCAAAACAAATGTGAAGTTGATTAAGTGACAGTAATGTGAATTTCAGTTGCTACATTTTGAATTGATATAGGTCACATTTTCAGTTATTCTTATGAAGTAAGGTCAAGTGAAATGCCTGAAGAATTTATTTTGGTCTACTTTATATGTATACAGCATTTGTTTATGTTTGGAAATACCTGACGTACGGTACAGTCACTTTTCTAAGTATGGTATATAGAAAGATATGATTTCAGGTTACAATAACACTGTTACAGTTGTAATATTACATTAACAGACTGAATAGAACAAGCTGGGAAATGTTGAACATTAAGTTACGTGGTAATGTTACCTTACAGAAGAAGAAAATGTTTACTACTGCTGCTAAAAGTTGTTCATATGGAGAAGTAGTATTTCTATGAGTAACAGGGGAGTTGTTGTGTTTACAGACACAGATAAGAACGGTAATATTGAGACACTACACTGTATGGCCAGTGAGTGGCGCTGTAAGATGGTGATAGTGGATTAAGACTGGATAGAGAAGCACGAAGGAGAGTTCAGAAAGCGATGCTACGAGATATACATGTACCCTGCTACTAAGAGTTCAGTAAAGTAACTAAACTGTTCGTCTGGCTCCTCTACTTTACTCACCTACACCACAGATCCCAAGTCCGCTTTTACAAGATAATACTTAATAATACTTAATACTTTTGTGACACCGAATCTGTAATCAATTCTAAAAAAGTAAAAAGTGAAATCTGTAGTCAGTATTTGTGTAGGATATAGGAACTGCTTTTCCTCCGCTCTCTCCTCATGCTTGGCGCCCGCGCACTGATACGCGCGCACACGCCAGCAGCCCTGTCAGTCACATCATCACAGGGGAGAATAAGTGAAGCTCTGCAGTATGGCAGACAGAAAAAGAAACATAGTTTCGCGTTATTTCACTCCAGTGAAAGCAAATGAAGCAACTTGTGACATGTGTCGAAAGTCTGTGAGGTATTGTGGCAACCTAAATCTAAACAAACACTTGAAGATGAACCACATAGAAAAGCATGACGAGTTACAGCGGAGGCGATTAGAGGAGCGTGAGAGAGAGGGAGCGCAGGGAAATGACCCCACACCTGCCGCCCGAATGAGACAGACCTCTATGATGGAAAGCCCTTCAGAGAGGCAGGCAATATCCAGGTATATAGTGAAAATACGTCACAGTGCCCATCACAGGCCTATAGACGTAGATTAGATAATTTACATAAAATACCAGAATGTATTTTGTCAATTTTGCATTAAAACATAATCTTTATTTTTTTTATTATTATTTTAGTGTTTAGTTAGAAAAACAACGTTGCCTTCCAGAACAATATGTAGTAAATTTAACTCGTATTCCTGCCATCATCTTAACACAATTCAGTGTCACTTTTATCAAAAGTTGGATAATGCATTGTATAATTAAACTTGTACTACTTAAATGGCACATTCAAGTGAACCTGTAGCTATTAAGTCTATTGTTGGTTGTGTTTGAGTTATACTTCCCATAAAAAGACTTCCTTATACATCAAAAATATTTTAATTTTTTATAGATGACTCCCAAAGAGCTGCAGAGATTACAAGAAGTCTGGGAGAAATTATCGTAAAGGACCTACAGCCAATATCAATAGTAGAAGACAGAGGTTTTAAGGCATTTGTTAAGACTCTTGATCCCCGCTACAAAATCCCAAGCCGCAAACATATGATGGAATGCACAATTACAGACTTGTACAACGACTGTAAAGAGAAAGTAAAGGCAGCTCTACAACGTGCACACAGTGTGGTTCTCACAACAGATATGTGGACTTCGTGGTCCACAGAAGCATATTTGACTGTGTCCTGTCATTTCATTGACAACTGGCAAATGCAAGAGTTTGTTTTGGAAACTCGTTGTTTCCTTGGTCAGCACACAGCAGACAACATCAGTCTAGAGCTGAAAAGAATCACAGATGAATGGGCCATAACTCAGAAGGTGATAGCAGTTGTCACAGACAACGGTGCTAATATGGTTTCTGCAGTTCACAAGGCTGGGTGGAAGCACTACCCTTGCATCGCTCACACCTTAAACCTTGTCATAAAAGATGCAATAAAAGCGGTCCCTGAAGTTGCTCAGCTCTTGACAAAATGCAGCAGCATAGTCTCCTTTTTCCACCATAGCACAAAGGCTACAGAGAAGCTGAAGCAGATCCAAAAACAACTGAAGGTTGCAGAGCATAAACTGATCCAATCAGTGGAAACTAGGTGGAATTCAGTTTTCTACATGTTAGAGAGGCTCCATGAACAGAGGGAAACCGTGATCACAGTCCTTTGTCTACTTGGGAAGAACTCTTTTTGCTTAAATGATGAAGAGCTCTCCATGATCCACCTAATTGTTGAGGCCTTGAGACCCTTTGAGGAGGTGACAAGAGAGGTTTCAGCAGAAAAATATGTCTGTGTGTCAAAAGTTATCCCCCTTGTATCACTTCTTCACAGAGCAAATGCAGCCACTGAGCGTCAAGGTCTCTTTCAGCAGAGCTGGCACTGCAATCTCAACGCAGATTCCATGGGATTGAAACCTACCACAGTCTTGCTGCCAGCACTTTCTTGGATGTCAGGTTTTTAAACCTTGCATTCCGTGACAAAGACAATGTAGAAAACATGAAAAAGCGACTCCTCGCTGAAATGCAGGAAACTTATCAGCTAACCTCAGAGTCGTCTTCTGCAGCCCCACCAGCAGCTGCCTCAGCACCTGGGCCGAGCTCTGCCTCACCAGGGAGTGCTGCACCTTCTTCCAGCTCTGCCCCAGTGAAAAAAGGGATATGGGCCGATTTTGACACCGCACAACGGGTACTGATGCACTTATTGAAATACGTCGCTACGCGGAGGAAAAGCCAGTTCCAAGGGACCAGGACCCATTACTTTGGTGGCAAAGTCACGAGCAAGCCTTCCCATCCCTAAGCAGACTTGCAACCAAGTACCTCAGAATCACTGCTTCATCTGTACCCTCAGAGAGGATATTTTCCAAGGCAGGAGAGTTAGTGAGCCAGAGAAGAAACAGACTGAAGAGGGATCATGTCAACATGCTGTTGTTTCTTAACAAAAACATGTAAATAGGAAATGATAGAGAATGTAAAATGTGACCTTTGTTGTCAAAGTTCAAGTTCAAGTTCTGTCAAGTTCTAACCTGAAGACCATTCCGTCTGGTCCAAAAAGAACTATATTGAAGTCAAAGTAACTGTTCTTATTTTCATTTTTTTTTTTTTTTTGAGAGAGAGATTTTTTTAAAAATGTGATTTGCTCAGATTTTCAGTTGACCTGTTGATTTTCAGTTGACATGTGGATTTGCACAGATTGTCTTTAATTGCTCTGATTAAAGAGAAAACAAAATCTGATTTTTGGCAGCTTGTTCAATTCTTATACATATGTATAAAATACATTTTTCATAATCACATTCACAAGTGTTCATTGTAAAAGTCATAATTTACATATACACAAGTGGACGTCTAAGTATCAATATCAATATCGGGATACTAGCCTTGGTATTACTTGGTATCAGATCGAAAGGAAAAACAGTGGTATTGCACATCCCTAACAGATAGTTACTTCCCCTTTCTTTCTTCTTCCTTCACTATCTCACAGTGCCCCCTTGTGGCAGAACGTGAACTCAGGAATCTAAGTGAACACAACAGTGTGTTGCTCTAATAAACATGTATCATGTATGAGAATATGGAAGGAGGGCTCAAGACTATGGACAAAGAGATGCAGCAAGAGGACTTTGTGAGTAATACTCTGATATATATGTAAAACACATTGAGTGCATGTCTCTGTCTATTGATTTGTCTGATGCTGTGACGGAAACAGTAAACAACTGTAATCTCCTCAGTCCTCTGGTCCTTTCAGGACCAAAACCAGTGATTGGATATACAGTTCAGTTAATGTGGTGAACTGAAGTTTTTCAATATACTGATGATGAAAACGTGGAACTTTGGCACTTATAATGAAATTAAGAACTCAAATTCCATCTCTGTGTCCTCTGAGTTAAATAATGTATTGAATATTCTTCAGTCGCTGTTGCTGTTTTCCCCATTAAAATGGAAGTCAGCTGGATCCCTGAAACATGGTACACGAGCTGGTGATGAAACTAAAGTGAGTGGTATAAAAATGGGCTTGATGTGTACATAAATTACAGGTATACATCAACTTGCACACAAGTCTAACTTAAACTCATGTAGAGGTCATGCGCCATGTGTTGTCTGATCAGGGTCTGGATTACTAGGCGTGTTTATTCTGAAAAATGTGTTGATGAAGGTTTGACCCCTTTTGACATTTGAACAGGAGAAAATTACCCATTTCTCTATGGAGAGAATTGTGTTCCTTCATTATCTAATCAAATAGAATAGATTTGAAACGAAAAACTTTTATTTGATTTGATTTGATTTGAGAGCAAAAGAGAATAAGTAGTAAAAAATATGAGAGAGCATATTTCTTCAACTTCAAACCTTTGCTTGCTAATCAGTCCTCTTTGCTTGCGGGTTATAAAGTTTTGTTTGCAAATCAGTCCTCTTTGCTTGCAAGTTCTAAAGTTTTGCTTGCGAATTTAACTGCACTTGATGGGCGGGGCCTACGCTGGTGGATGAGAGAAGAGTTTCTATTGATTGGTTTGACCTGGCTCCTGCGCCAGCTACGCCTTCCGCATTACACCTACTTCTCCCTTGTGCTGTGCTGCTTGGAGGTAAGTTGATAGCCTGTTGCTCTTGAAACGTTTCCCATAAGTAATGAATTGTGCTATATGTCATTGGCATATGTACAGGCTACAGCCTGTCGTACATTCACAACAACAACAACAACAATTTAACAAATTCACACCCATATTTCTAACCAGCCAGCATTACTGGTCTATACAGGAGTAGCTGTGTCAGACGGTCCGACTTAAATGACACTGAATGATGCTTTTGACCTCCGAGATGTAGAATGTGTAGGCTATAGAAGAGAAACGCAAATATCAGCACCACTGATCTGTATAATCAGACCAAAGGACATTGTTAAATTATTCATCATGTGTGTTTGTTGACATTAGAACAGCTGTAGTGAGAACCGGATCCAGGAGGAGTAGCGGCAGCCCACTACACAGTGGAAACTGGCACCGCGTTCAGCTGTAGTTTAGTAATCCACAGTAGTATTGTTGTGTGGGAACCGTGACGTTTTGGCACCGCGAGTACCATGCAACACTAAATGTTTAAATCACAGCCCTACGTTGTATACGCCTCCCTGTAATTCACTCACTTAGGCTACTCTGCTCAGGCCGTAACTAGCAGAGACAACCATGTTGCTGCCAATCAGTGTGCTTGCAGCAGCAGGGCATTATAATTCATAACTTGTGTTGTTGTTGTTGTTGTTGTTGTGACTGTACGGCAGGCTGTAGCCAACGATATATAGCGCAATTCATTACTTATGGGAAACGTTTCAAAAGCAACGGGCTATCAACTTACCTCCAAGTAGAGCTTAGATCAGGCCCAAAAAATCAAACCCGATCCTACCCGAGCCTGTTTACGTTGTGTCCAAGCCCGGCCTGGCCCGGCCCGGCCCGTCACATTAACTGTAATTATGAGCCCGATTTAAACGCGCCAATTTTTTTAATACGTGGTGTAACAGTCAGAGTTATTCAATGTAGCGCCACTAGGTGGCACCTCCTTTTGTTTAGTGGGTAATGTAACCTGTACGATGAAGAAGAGCAGGTGTACTTCCGCTCCCCTAGAGAAAGGATACTGCCGACAGAGCAAAGACTCCCCATTTTATTTTGTTAAGTGTTGGTGCAAGAACCTCTGCCTGGATTATTTGCATGTATGCCTGTAAAATCTAGTGCCGTAGAGACCTGGCATGGTATGGTCAGTATTATGAATAAAAGTGCCGTGCAGAAACCCCCACATGTTGCCTGCTGTCTCTTGAGTAAACGGAGGCACCCGCACTAAAGTGGACCATCACCTTCCCCTTCACCAGCCCACATTACAGTGGGCTGTTATAACTGATGTTCTCAACTACAACTCCGAGTTGTTTGAACTACAGAAATCTGTTTACAATCATCTTAATGAATAATGCAACAAGGACGAAGCATGTACACTGCGTTGTTTGTTCATTCAGAACGTAATGGATCACAAATGAATAAAGTAATGATTTAAAAAAAAAAAAACATACACAAATGCCTGATCAAGGGCCCGGCCCGGCCTGAGGATAGTCTGGGCTCGGGCTTGGCCAGAGAATCTAAACTCTACCTCCAAGCAGCACAGCACAAGGGAGAAGTAGGTGTAATGCGAAAAGCGTAGCTGGCGCTGGAGCCAGGTCAAACCAACCAATAGAAATTCTTCTCTTATCCACCAGCGTAGGCCTCGCCCATCAAATCAAATCAAATTTAAAAAAAGGCCCTTTTAACAGGGAAAAAAATGCGGAAGAAACCTCAGGGAGAGCCACAGAGGAGGGATCCCTCTCCCAGGACGGACAGACGTGCAATAGATGTCGCATGTACAGAGCAGATCAACGAGATCACAATGTATTCAATTATAAGCGATGGTTGACAGGAGTGAAAGTACATAAAGATGTATTACAGCAATAATAATGAAATGCACATGGAAATGTGATTACTAGTGATAACAGTAGTAGTGATTAATGGTAAGGATAGTATGTAGTAATGCATCACAATAATAGTAGTGGAACGTATGTAACAGATGTGACTAATATTAGCGACAGTAGTGGTGGGTGTCAGGCAGGGTCATGGCAGTAGGCGCATCCACGATCCGGCAGGGTCATAGCAGTAGGCGCATCCACGATCAGGCAGGGCCATGGCAGTGGGCGCATCCACGGTCAGGCAGGGCCATAGCAGTGGGCGCATCAAGTGCAGTTGATTTGCAAGCAAAACTTTAGAACTTGCAAGCAAAGAGGACTGATTTGCAAACAAAACTTTATAACTCGCAAGCAAAGTGGACTGATTAGCAAGCAAAGGTTTTTGACTTTAAAGCAAAGAGGACTGATTTATAAGCAAAATGGTCCGGGTATGAAAGTATAATCCGTTTTTCTGTCAAAACCAAAAAACCAATAAACTGAAACAGCGCCCCTTTTTCCTTCTTTCGTTTTGAATCAAAAACGAAAAAACCAAAACCAAATAACGGCCGAAATTTGGTTTTTGCAAATTCATTTTTTCGTTTTTCGTTTCTTTTTTTCATGAATATGATGGCGAATATGACGGCAGACAGACCGGAAGCGGAAGTGAAGTGTAAAACTGTCAAAATAATAGTTTAGCGTGCTGGCGCTAACTTCTTAGCATATTATAGACTACCATCCTCTTTCTACACCATATGGTTCACATTTATTTTACTTCTATGAAACTATAACAGCTGGTTGTTTGGAAGAACGTGTTAGGCCTATAATTATAATTTTATGCAGTTTATTCGACAATGCTGTAAACCAACAACCACGCCCCTTCCAGGAGGCTATCGTGGAACTGATCACTGTGTCGCGGCAGCAAGGGTAAAGACAAAAGGAAGAAAACAGATAGCTGTTGCTATCGTTTATTTGTTTAAATGGGCGAAGGTTGATCTGCAATGCTCAGCTGTCAGAAATTAAAAGCTTGCCTCATTGTCATATTTGGCTGTGATCACTTTTTTGTAGGCTATTCCTCACAGCTCTCCATTAAATCAACCTGCTCCTCCCGACTGAAATGAAGTGATCACAGGCGCAGCTCATCACCGCCGTGACACCAGTTGGGTCTGTCAGGGGATTTAGTTTTTGTTGAGTCGCATCATGAACACAGAGCCTGGCTGTGTTGGCCATTATCCGCCGTGGTAGCCCTGAGGTCTACTATTCATGTAAAAACTGCGCCACCCTGTGGCTAAACAACTGCACTTAAATTCTCATTTTCAAAATCATTCAAGACAGTCTGGCTGCAGACCTGCACTGTCAGGACACCTAGTCTTGACTGTGGGTGACTTGATAGACGTTCTTAATTTAGGCAGGGAACGTAAAGCCTAGCTAATAGTAAAGTTTTTCCACAAAGTGCATTCACACACTCGGCTAAAATTATAATTATAGGCCTAACACGTTCTTCCAAACAACCAGCTGTTATAGTTTCACAGAAGTAAAATAAATGTGAACCATATGGTGTAGAGAGAGGACGGTAGTCTATAATATGCTAAGAAGTTAGCGCCAGCACGCTAAACTATTATTTTGACGGTTTTACACTTCACTTCCGCTTCCGGTCTGTCCTCCGTCATATTTGCCGTCATATTCATAAAAATAAAGAAACGAAAAATGAAAAAAATGAATTTGCAAAAACCAAATTTCAGCCGTTATTTGGTTTTGGTTTTTTGGTTTTCTCGTTTTTTGATGCTGACAGCAAAAACCGTTTTACCGTTTTTGATTCAAAACGAAAAAAGGAAAAAGTGGCGCTGTTTCCGTTTATTCGTTTTTGACAGAAAAACGGATTATACTTTCATACCCAGACCCAAAATGGTTGTATGTTTTTACTTACAAACATTAGTTTTGATTGAAGTTGAAGAAATTTGCTCTCTAACATTTGTCTTTAAATTGCAACCTGTTCTGTTTCGATCTAAAAAATAATAATAAATTGATTGCCACTTTCTCTCACATCTCTTTTTTGGTTTCAATTCTATTCTATTTGATTGAATAAAAAAAGGAACAAAATTCTCTCCATATTTCTCGGTATGAGCACACTCTGTATGAGAACTTTAACACAAAATTGTACAAATTCCATGATGTATCTTTTAAAGCAGAAACCCATTATTACATTTGTACTTGAACCCAATTCCTGTCCTCTCCATGTGTCCCTCTAGTTAGAAAAGTGCTATCCCCATTAAAAGAGAAGTTGACTGGATTCTCAAGATGTGGTTACAGTTATAAGTTAACTTGCACACAAGTCTAGGGTAAAATCATGCAGAGCTCACGTATCTAGGTTGTCTAATCAGGGTCTGGATTACCAGGCAAAGGTTATCTGATTATTCTGAAAAATGTGTTGATGAAGGTTTGACCCCTTTTTACATTTGAACAGGAAAAAATTACTTATTTTATCAGTATGAACACTTTTAATGCAAAATTGTGCAATTTCTGTGATGTATCTTTTTAAGCAGAAGCCCATGAGGGAGGGTGTGTCAGAAATTGATCCTTGCAGCCTTGATGAGGAGGGCAGTAAGACGGATGAGGTGAGAGTACCATCAGTGTCATTCAGTGTAGTGTAGTGGTTCTGAATCCAGGTCTTCAAGGCCACAGAACATTTTATTTTTTCATCTTGTATTTTTAACAGTCAGTGATTATGTCAGGGGTCTTGTCTTAGCCAGGACTTGGTTGCTTGATGTTGACTGGCTAAAGACAGTTGATGTAATGAAACAAGTGTCAGAGTATGGTGAAGTGGAAAACCTTCAGTGCTGTTGATGTAGAGGACGAAAGATTTAGGGCGAATCCTGGAGCGTTTACCCTATTGGTGCAGTTCGTTTGGGAAGGTGTGAACACATCAATCGCACTCGGGTGCGGACCAAAACAACTGGACCGAGACCTTGTTGAAGAGGTGGTCTCGGTCAGATTTCAAACAAACTCTGGTACGATTCGTTTGTGGTGAGAACATGATCCAACCTCGATCCGACCCAACTGCAGGAAGCATTAAGCATGTTTTCGACTAAACCACCTCCCATAGCCTGCTATGCTGTGCATTATTGGTAGAATAGCCTTTACAACATGCAGCATGAACAATGATGTACTCCAACAGAAAGTCTCCTCTGTCAAATGGAGCAGATGTGAAGATGCCAAGACCTATTTGAGACACAAAAAACAAAGTAGTGACATATAGTAAAATCATAATTTAAAGTTTAATCATGACTAAAAAGTCAGAAGATTCAACTTACCTTTGAAGGCATTGATGTATTTGATGTCAAGTCCCACTTTGTCCTTTCCAGTAGTCACATAAAATTTTGCATCTTCCTTTGGATTTATGCGTCTTCACCTTTGCCTGTTTCACTGGCAGGTGTCATTAGACTGATGATGATAGATAATCATGATCAGAAAAATAAAACAGCTTGTACACTACTGATAACATCGTTACTGAATCCAGACTTACTTTTACACTGCTTAACAAATTAATTTACTACATGTGCACATATTTATATAGCACAAAACAAGCTTACAAAGTCCTTCACAGAAGAAGAAAAAACATCAGATAAATAAACACAGATAACAAAACCAACTCCCGGGAACCTCTAGTAGGCCTCATGGACTATGATCACCATCTAAAAGTCCTACAGACAGGGCTAGGAGAGCAAAATGTTTGAACTGACATTCGCCAGCAACATAGCAGCTTAGCCAGACACACATTTCATATAAACTATAAAAATAAAGGGGGAAAAAAACAGGAGAAAAGTTATCAGTCAACTGTGCTGTTACTTTAATGGGGGATGCACATGTGAGATTCACAACGGTGTCAAGTCAATTGATGTGGCTGCAGAACCACTTCTAATAAGCATGAAAGAGGAAGATATCACATCAATACACAAGATGAGCAAGACGGGTGAGGTAATTCAGACATTAAACTCATTTGGTCAAATGCTCTAGTTGGATGAGCTGATGACATGTCATGGCACTGTAAAAAAAGATGGTGGTGTGAAACTGGAATAATACACCCTAAAGTAAAATGTCATTGGCCATTTTAAACCTCACTTTGGGGCAAAGTCTAAGTCGATCTGAACTATCGCAAGTCTTGTTCATCTTGTCCGGCGCGGCTTCCGTTGTGCAATCGGCTGTGAGGGAGACTCGCGTTAACGCGGAGTGTGCCTCCAGTGGACGAGCAGTATGGAGGAATTTTACAAAGTTTTTGTGTAGTTTTATGGACCTTTTCCTCTCGGGCACAATTGACGCTCGTTATTAGGGCTGAGTACCGAACTTCGGGTCTTTAATGGCACCGACCGAAATGCTTCTGTAGTACCGAGTATCAAAATATGCCTTGTCTTATGATGCCAAGTTTCGGTTCCCAGAGGTTAATCACGGGATCAAGATCTGATAATGCTGCCGATGATTGGCTGTAACGTTACGGCATGCCGGAAGTGTTTGACTGCAAGACAAGCGGACCGACCATCCTCCTCTCAGCACTTAAGTCCGCCTGTGCAGGGCTCTATACTGCGAGTATTTCACTCGCATTTGCCCCTTGAAAAATGTATGTGCGAACCGGGAAAATGATTTTGGAGTACAGTGTGCGAGCAAAGGTCACAAGTTACCATCACAACCACAAGTTACCAGCCCTTTTCACACAGACGCCGCATTATCGCCGTAGCGGCGGTTCGCCAATTCTCCACCATTGGTTGTTCACACAGAGCCGAGCAGCTCCAGCGTAAAAGACGAACCAGAGCATAATTCACACAGAAAGTCGGCGCCTGTAAGGGTTGACATACAGTTGGTGAGTTTAAGTTTTTTGACAGGGACAGATGCTGTTTTTCGGCCAGAAATGTGACGAAGAGTCGGTCGGACAGACAGGGGGCCAGAGGCTTTTCCTCATATAAGTTGCCGAAGACACGACCAGTTACTACCTTACAGTTGTATGGTCATGTGATGTTGCTTTGTGGGACATTTCTCTATATTTTGTTGAGTGATGGACCTGTTCAGTTATCAGACAGTGAACACAAAAATCATTGTTTTGCAAAAAAAAAAAGTTTTGTGTTGCCTGCAATGAAAAAAATTAAATCAAATACTGTAAATCTGTTGAAAAACAGCTGAAAAATAAAACTCAAGATTTGTACTGTAATGTGTTATGTAATATTATTTGTGTTAGAACTAATATTATAAAATTGGTATCGAAAAAAGTATCGTTCAGGAACCGGTATAGAAATGAAGGTATCGGTATTGGTGCCGGTATCGAACATTTTTGATTGATACTCAGCCCTACTCGTTATATGGATTATTCCTGCTGGAGAGTACCCCCCTCGGGTCTCCAGCTGCACTTTGAGGAAAAAGAAACTACACCGGACTTCTCATCAGCATGAGGGTGAGTCGATAATGACTGAATTTTGTTTTAGAGTGAACTATTCCTTTAAAGCTATCTACAACCAGTGGGATTGAGACCTGTTGCCCAGGAGCTCAGCACGTCCCTGATCTGGAAGCAAAACTGACTGTGGACTCTTTTAATGGACTCTTAAAAGTATCTTTTAATTCATATTATTGACCTTGTAATAAAATAATATATTTGTAGAAGAACATTCCCCTCTGGTCTCTGCTGTTTGGGGTGGTTGCTCCCCTAGCAGAAATAATTGTGGTCTTGCACCCTGTCCCAGTCACTCCACTCGGTGACAGATACACTAATAATAAATGTTATTTATTAATCACTGGCGATCAATAAAGCACTCGCTTTATGTGACGGGGCACCACCTCCATGGTTTGTCTGTTTGAATAATCCGGGGGGAATTAATCAAATCCGACTGGACAAGGTTAACTTGTAACAATTCTAATCAATTTCAGATCAATTTATTCAATCTCATAGCTGAAGTAGTGATTTCTACAGTATCCATCGGTTCTCCACATTAAAAACAAACCTGCACAGACAACGACATACGGCTAAATATGTTTAACTAGATAAATCAGGGTGAATAAATGAAATGGTAATTTAAACAACAAAAGATAACAGTAAATTTGGAGTCTGTAATGATAAAGGTAATGGGATTATATGAACATGTGCGGATGGTAAGATCGCGGGTCGGGTGAAGCCTTCAAATATTACAAGAATAATTTTGGTACTAACAAAACCCTAACCGAATTTCTCTTAAGATAAACAGATATGAATCAGAAGCCAAAAGACACCAACTCGTGTTTCATGTGTGAATCAAGCTGTTATGAGCGATGGAGAACCTACTTTCTTTGCAGAGTTGTGGAGTCAGCAGCGGCAGGTTTCTCTCCAGTGATTTGCGACTCTAGCTGGCAGTCCCGGTCCAATGGCCGAGTGTCGCAGCTCGTCCGGTATCCGCCGGTTGGCGACCTCGGTCCGATGTCGTAGGAAGAGCGCAGCTCGTCCATTACCGAGCCGGTGACAATCTTGGCTCAATGCCCAGCGGGATGGTACTGCTAGTGAGCGTTGGGGTCAGAGCCGGTATGGCTTGTCAAAGAGTTTCTTTCGCTGGAAACCGCTTGCACGGTTTAGGACAGCAAGTTGCTGTAGTGTCGTGATGATGATTTTAATAAAGATGTACTTCTTTGTTCCTTCGAGTGGCTCTCAGGCTGTGACTTTGTAAACTAAATTTAACTTCTTGAATAAAATAACTGAGGATGATACATTCCGTTATTACTCAATACAAGATCATTTAAATTAAGTTCACTTCCTCTAAATCAGGTTACAATACTTAACTGTATAAAACAAATTAAAACAGAACTTTAAACCCTAAATAAAAAGAAGTTAATGTGGTGAAAAATATAGTGAGAAAAATCAACGAGTGAGCACTTCTGCTGAGATCGCTGTCTTGAAGCGTGTTTCAAAGTAAAAAATAAAGAGCGGAAAAATTAAAAGAAGAGGGTTTTTAAGAGTAAGAGATTTCAAGAGAGAGCGTTAAGAGTAAGAGTAGAGAGAAGTGATGTCTCTGTTTTGTTGTCTCCAAATGGCAGGCGTGCCTGGGGGCAGGGCTGCCGGCTTTATTGTCTCCAAGTAGATAGTAGAAAGTGTGAAAATTCACAGGAACTTACTAAAACTAAACTATAGTTTTAAATGTTTCAAAACCATGCATCCACAGAATGTCACCATGGCCTAATATGTGGACTTTGTCTTACACAAAATCATGTCATTATTAAAACCACTTTAACATTCAAAAAGGAATTAAAACTGGATCAAAACATCTAAACACACTTGATTATACAGAAGAACTAACCACTCATATATTTCTTACTTATTAAACAGGGCATATCAATTCACTGGTAATAATCCAAAAATGTATTAACAAGATGATTAAAAAGTTCTTCCCATTCATACCAGGACTCATCCTTAGAGGGTACTGTGGTTCCACGGAACACAGGACATTTTACACGTTGAATTTGATCTCAGTCAATCTTAATCGTAGAGAAATGTAAGAAAATCAGATTAAATAACTTTTCTGTTTAATAATTTTTTTTTAAATTAGGAAGATGAGGTTCTGGCTTAATAGCTATTTAGAATCTTGTTGAAATCTGGAGAAGTGTGGGGAACTTCACAGTGGAATGCAACCGATGAGAAAAATAAGATTGTAAATTTCTGAGCTGTTGACCCAGATCAGTAACGAAGAGGGGGGTTTTACCAGACCTTCACTCTGGGAATGTGTGCGTGTGTGTATGTTAATTTGGATCAGGAGAGAACATAGCAAATATGCAATTGTAAATGAGATGAATAATGGCTAAGACATAAAATAACACATGATTGTCACAGTTCTTCTGTTCCTCTTGATGTCTGGAGAGTGGATTAATTTGATGATGAACCTCTACTTGTCCTCCTTGCCAGGTGAAGAGGATAGCTCATATCTGTAAAGGAATGTTTGCCTTTCAGAAAACAAAACCGCAATTAAAAGCAGAGGCAAGGGACATGTTTTCCTACATTTGTAAAAGGACTTTTTTTTTACTCTGGTATGGTTAGTCCCTATTCAACGTGTAAAACCAAAATACCTTAAGAACATTCTCGTGTCCATGTTGAAGGATAAAATTTACAGGTTTATGGCCACTGATTAGAAAAGACAGACCTAGTTTACATTTCCCTAAAGATAGCCATTTCACACAAAGAAGAATAAATCAGACTTGAATCTCTATCTGAGCCAAGTAATCCATCTGTGATTTAGTCAGGTTTTAGCAATACTGCTGAGACCATGGAATGTTTTGAAAGCCTGACGCTGAACACTCACGCTGATCAGCTATTCAAAAGCCATTGCATTTACAAACTGCATCAGAACACTTTATACCAGAAACAAACAACAAGAAACATGCATGTTGTTACAAGGACAGGCTTACTTTTAGTGCCAAATTAGGGCATGCATGACACACCAAGTTCTCCTGTTCACAAATACATTACCACAAATTAATAATTTAGACTTTCTCAAAAGACACCCTAGACTGTGATGGAGTACATGGCAAGTTAGTTTCAAATAAGGTGATTTCCTTACAATTCTATTTTTAAACATGGGAAATTAATTTGACATTCAACAATTTCAGGAACAGTGTTTTGCTGAGAAATCAGACTTTAGGAAAAAAAACAATGCTTCAGTACCAGCCTTTTCATTGTATTCTCCATACTATTTAAGCTGAATTTTCCTTTTGAGGGCTGTAATGCGGTTATAAACACAACATTTCAACTTCTGTCAATTCCGACTCTTCAGAGCTTGTGGTTCAGCCCTTAAACATTTCTCGCATTCACTCTTTGATGGTACAATACAAAAATGGATGAATCAATTCATTCGTCTCTCTACTGCCTCTACTTCTGCTTGCTGCCAGGGTGTTCCTTTACCTGTAAGTGAGGACAAAAACAAATGTTTAAATAAAAGTAAATGGAAGGAGCTACAGTTCCTATAAGTTGCAAGTCTTGTATGAGTATATGTATACCTACATCTATAGTAAAAGTGAAATTATGAGGCTGGTCAGACCTGGTATTACCATATGTCCTAAGTGATCTGATATAAACAGCTCTGTCTGTCAGTTCACAACTGACATTAACATGCGTCCGAGTGACCACTTGTGATCACATCTCACTTTACTGCACTATACAGATTAACACGTACATCACCAAATCACAAATAATAGAGAATTTGTCAGAGACAGTGTTTCACAAAGTTTCTCCCAATTCAACAACTCACAAAATTGAGCTTTTTTTTCAGGGAGTTTGGGGACTTTCTCCATGGGTGAAAAAAACAAGAAGCCTACATTGGTTACTGTTTACTGTATTTTTAATATTTGACATGTTCACCGTCAATACAATGGTGCATGGTAATGGTAAGCTGGTAATTTGAGGGGCAGAGGTTGCATTAGACTTTGTCAGTGTCCGCCATTTTGGTGGACAAGGTCCTTAAATATCATAATATAGTTTTGTGGTCATTTGATATACGGGGAAAAAAAACAAAACTACAGAAAAGTGACCACATGTCCTTAAATTCTGTCAGTTGATTTGATAAACCTGATAGACATTCCATTTCAAACACCATTTCCCTTTATACAAATGGCAGCAGCAGAATTTTTTTTTTTTTTACTTTTTTTTTATTGGGTTTTGCAGACGTATACATTTGTATCAAAACATTTACAAGGAGTTAAGTATACATTTTTTCTTTTTAGAAAAACAACAGAAAGAAAAAGTGGTCACTGAGGCATTGCTGCATGCCCGAACAACTTGTATAAAACTAGAACAACCACAATGAAGAAAATTAAATACAAAAAGTTGAAAAGTAGGACTAGGACAGAAATAGACAATTAGAAAGAAAAAGGAAAAAAAAAAAAAGAAAAGAAAAAGAAACAAATAAGAAATACAGGCACATCAATCAGGTAACAGTAAACTGCAATACAGAAAGCAACAGAAATCCCAAGTCAAAGTAGCGACATATAACCCTCATCACAGCAGAAATAACATATCCACCTCTCTCTAAAAATCTCAGTCCAGTAATTATACAGACCCTTTCCAAAAAATTAGAATATCACGGAGAAGTTTATTTATTTCCATAATTCCATTCAAAAAGTTAAACTTTCATAGATTATAGATTCAGGGCCCACAATTTAAACGATTTCAAGTATTTATTTGTACATAATTTGGACTTCCAGCTCATAAAACCCACGAAAACAGGAATTCAAAAAATTAGAATACTGTGAAGAAATCAGCCCAAATTTTGCAGGGCACGAATGTTTTAAACTTAGTGTCACACACTAATCTTCTACTAAACTCAAAGCACCTGCACAGGTTTCCCCAGGTGTCATTAAATTGCTTCACTTTGGTTCAATCATCATTGATAACCTCCATAGGATGGGTAAGCCACAAAAGTTCATAGCTAAGGAGGCTGGCTGTTCACAGAGTGCGGTGTCCAAGCATATCAATGGAAAGTCTAGTGGAAGGGCGAAATGTGGCAGGAGAAGATGCACCAGCAGAAGAGATGACCGTGGGCTTCAGCGGATTATCAAACAGAGAAGATTCAAGAATCTGGCAGAAATCCAGAAAGAGTGGAATGAGGCGGGAGTCACAGCTTCAAAAACCACCACATTCAGACACATCCGGGAGATGGGCTACAACTGTCGGGTTCCTCGGGTCAAGCCACTGCTGAGCCTGAGCCAACGTAGGAAGCGTCTCAACTGGGCCAAGGAGAAGAAGGACTGTACTGTTGGCCAGTGGTCCAAGGTCCTCTTTTCAGATGAAAGTAAAGTGTGCCTTTCATTCGGGAACCAAGGTCCAAGGGTTTGGAGGAAGACGTGTGAGGACCTAAACCCCATTGAGAATCTATGGGGTATTATCAAGAGGAAAATTAGGGGCACCAGACCCAAAAACAAAGAAGAGCTGACAGCAAGCATCAAGGAAATCTGGGCTTCCATAACTCCCAGGCAATGCCACAGGCTGATTGCCTCAATGCCACGGCGCATCGAGGCAGTGATTAAGGCAAAGGGATTCCCAACCAAGTATTGAAGATTGACATATCGTTTTGAAAGTACCATATTTTGGTTGATTTGATGTGATCCTAATTTATTTCTTTTTTTTCCTGCAAAAACTGAGAAGTAAATGGTGATTTCTTCACAGTATTCTAATTTTTTGAATTCCTGTTTCCGTGGGAGCCAGAAGCACAAATTATGTACAAATAAACAAATACATACTTGAAATCGTTTAAATTGTGGGCCCTGAATCTATAATCTATGAAAGTTTAACTTTTTGAATGGAATTATGGAAATAAATAAACTTTTCCATGATATTCTAATTTTTTGGAAAGGGTCTGTATAGAGATGGACAATGCCAGAGCATTTGCAGGAGATTGCTGACACCTATCACAAGTTGGAGTTACCTATCACACCCTCATAAATGTTATTCAGTGCAAATTAGTATACCGTACCTATAATACCTGGTTTGACTGGCTAAGACTGTATTGCACAAATAGAAGATTTATGTACCCGTCTCAAAATCTCTGTCCAGACTTCCTCTGATATCGCTACCCCCAGGTCCTCCTCCCAGAGAGACTTTATTAAGCCTAAGGGCTCTGAACGTAAAAGAATCATTTGGTTATAGATATGAGATGGAGCCTTTAAGAGTGGTGATTGGTATCAAGAAAATCCTCCAAAGCTGAGTCAGAGGGTAAATTAGGAAAGCTAGGAAAAGTGTCATGACAATGCTTCGGACTTGTAAATATCTAAAGAAATGTTGCTTAGAAAGTGAGAATTTGTCTGGAAGTTGCTGAAATGAAGCAAAGACATTATTGATATACAGGTCTTTAAAGTTATGAATGCCAAAATGTGTCCACCTTAAGAAAACCCTGTCTATAAGGGAAGGAGGAAATGCATGGTTAGCTGCAAGTGGTGCATACATAAAGAAAGTCTGTAGGCCAAAGTAGCGCTTAAACTGAACCCAGATCCTGAGTGAGGTCTTAATCACATTTTTGGTGTAGGGAAAAGTGGAGGAGTGGATAGGGGAGTGCACTAAGGCTTTCAGGGAGACTGGCTTTGCTGAACTTGCCTCCATAACCAGCCATGCTGGGGGAGGATCAAAAGCCTCATATTGAAGCCAGTATTTAAGAATCCTGATATTGGTAGCCCAATAATAGAATCTAAGATTTGGCAGGGCCAGCCCTCCCAGTGGCTTTGGTCTTTGTAAATATTGTTTGCGCAGCCTAGGAATCTTTTTATTCCAGATAAATTCTGAAATCAGGCTATCTAGTTTATGGAAAAAAAGACTGAGGGAGGAAGATTGGTAAGCACTGGAACAGGTAGGAGAGTCTTGGGAGTATAGGGAGTATATTCATTTTAACGGAGTTGACACATGCAATCAAAGACAGATTGAGCAGAGACCATCATTCAAAGTCTTTCTGGATTCGGGTCAATAGGGGGGCAAAGTTAGCTTTGTAGAGGTCTTCAAATGTATGTGTAACATGGACTACAAGATATACAAAACTATAATGGGCAACTTTAAAGGGGAAATTTTCCAGGGGATACATCTTAGCAGCGGGGTTAATGGGAAATATCTCACTTTTGTTCAGATTTAACTCGTAACCAGATATTTGACCAAATGAATGAAGGGTGGCAAGAGCAACGGGAACTGAGACAGGCAGGTCAGAAACATATAAAAGTAGGTCATCTGCATAAAGGGAGTCTCTCAGCTGAGTATGGTTGCTAAATATGCCTGCAATAAGGGGATTAGACCAAGGGCTATCGAGAGAGGTTCATTGGCGATTGCGAATAATAAGGGGTTCAAAGGACAGTCCTGTCTAGTAGAGCGATAAAGGCGAAAATATTCTGATTGGATATTATTTGTCCTGACTGAAGCTTGTGGGGCTGAATAGAGCAACTTAATCCATGAAATAGTTCTCCAAGGCATAGAAGAGGTAATCCCACTGAACCCTATTGAATACCTTTTCGGCATTTAACGAAATTATGGCTTCAGGACGTTGTAAAGTACACAAACGTCTAAGGTTAGAGAAAGAGTGCCTATTTCGAATGAACCCCGTTTGGTCCAAGGAAATGATAGAAGGGAGGAAGGATTCCAGGCGTAGGGCTAATAGTTTGGATAACAATTTAAAATCAGCATTCGATAAACTTAATGGACGATAAGAGGTGCAGTCTAACGGGTCCTTGCCTTTTTTAAGGAGAAGGGAAATGGAGGCTTGATTGAGAGTTTGAGGAAGGCGGCCCGATTCAGATGATTCATTGAACATATCCAATAACAAAGGGGCAAAAACTTTTGCCAAAACTTTTTGAAAAATTTGGAGGGAAAGCCATCTGGCCGAGGACTCTTCCCATTTTGCAGAGATGAAGCAGCTGTATTAAGTTCAGTAATAGTGATTGGCCTCTCTAACTCTTCCGCAGCTGCTTGCTCAAGCGAGGGTACGACCAAATTTTTTTTTTTTTAAATGTCAAAATCAGGAGTGACATCTTGATCAGATGAATAGAGAGACGTGTAAAATTCCTTAAACACATTGTTAATTTCCATGCGTTCAGTGGTGTTACATGAGTTAGTCTGAATTTGTGGGATAAGGTGAATCAAACTATTTATATAGCACTTTTCATACACGGGCGTGCAGCACAAAGTGCTTTACACATGAAAGATAAAACAATAGTAAAGAAAGCGCCTCCCTCCCACCCTCCATACTGCACACACACACACACACACACACACACACACACACACACACAACTGACAATTGGGAGACATGGCAAGGCACTGAGGATTGAGGAAGCGCCACCTTTGGGGTCGTCCATATTGGGAGGAGTCACAGGCTGTGCCACAGGGGGCACCAGTGCTCAGGCCCCCCGACCCCAACAGACCCGAGGCTGGGCCGAAGGGACCCAAGGACAGCACCCCCAGCAGCAGCCCAGACACAACTAACCCTAACCCTAACCCTGTGGAGGACCCCCTGGGGAAACACTGGGGTTAAACCTTAAAGACTAAAAACATAAGATAGGATAAAAACCCAGACAAAAGATAAGTAAATAGAGTGAACAGTTAAAGGATAAAAATACATAAGATAATGAATAAAATAAAGTAATACCGCAGATAAATAAAACAAATACAATTTTTTGGCTGTTCCACAGGTGGGGGCCATAGTGGCTAAATGCCACCTTACCATGGGTTTTAGTTCTTGGTTTTGGTATGGATAAAAGGCCGGTGCCAGAGGACCTCAGTTTCCGCAAGGGTTGATATGGTAAAAGCAGGTCAGATAAGTAGCAGGGCGCAAGGCCATTAAGACATTTAAAAAACAGTAAAAGAACCTTAAAATCAATCCTGAAGTGGACGGGGAGCCAATGCAGCGACTCTAAAATCGGTGTAATGTGCTTCCGCCCTCTGGTCCTCGTCAGCACGCGTGCGGCTGAGTTTTGTAATAGTTGGAGATTTAAAATACTCTTTTTGGGAAGACCAGAGAACAGGGCATTACAGTAATCTAAGCGACAGGAAATAAAAGCATGCATTAGCACCTCCGTACTGGCCTGGGAGAGAAACGGGCGGACTCTGGCTATGTTCTTTAGATGATAAAAACCTATTCTCGTCATATTTTTTATATGTGGAAAAAAATTCAGCTCAGAATCAAAAATCACACCCAGACTTTTTACTGACTGTGTTGGATTAAGATCTTGTAGTTTTGGTAAAAAAGTTTCTCGCTCTGGCCTTCAGGACCTATAACTAAAACCTCAGTTTTGTCCTGGTTGAGCTGTAGGAAATTCACTGCCATCCATGACTTGATGTCTACAATGCAGTTAAAAAGGGCATCAATTTGCCCTGTGTCATCAGGAGACAACAATGTACAGTTGTGTATCATCAGCGTAACTATGGAAGCTGATGCCGTGTCTCCTGAATTGACCCTTGGGGAAGCCCACATCCACTTTAGTTACCTCATAGTAATAGGGGCGTGATCAGAAATAACAATAGCATCATATTTACAGTTCGATACCGATGAGAGCAGTCTATTATCAACCAAAAAATAATCAAAAGGTGAAAGTGTGATGGACCTGAGAAAAGAAAGAATATTCCCTCTTAGAAGGGTTGAAAAAGCACCAGACGTCGGTGACAGCAAATTCCTTCATAAAGGACTGGATTTCCTTAGCCGACTTCAATGGAGTGCAAGCTCTGGAGGAGGAACGGTCCAGCTGATGGTCAAGCCAGCAATTAAAGTCTCCACCTAATATTAATAGAGGTGGGTGCAATTCATCGATGTGGCGATGCATCGCGATGCGTCACGTCCCGGCAATTGAGGGACATGGGCGGAGGTGTCGATAACGTGCACTGTTGTGCGACCCGCAGCCGGGAGTTTTAAAACCAGGAAACAGCTGATCACAGCAGTCAGTTCATCACTTCATCCGCGGATGTCAAGATGAGCAACTGGAAAGCCGCTGAGATCCGGGAGATGCTACCGTCTCCTCGGTCTCTGTAGCTGACAGCTAGCGGACACAACCAAACAGCTAGTAGCTGCTGACTGTTGTGTAGCGGCAAGTTACGAACGGTCGCTACTTTCAAATTAAAAGCCCCCCGCTAAGAACCCAGTTCTAAAATCCAATGGGGTGCAATGTAAAGCTCTTATTTTGAAGACAACTTTGTTGTCACTGATCACTGCCCAACTTTGTGCTTCACGCCACGTCACGTCACATGTTTACGCCTCATTAAATCCAGGGCTTGACTGTTTTCAGTGTTTTCCGCCAATAGAGGGGGCTCTCCTGCAAGTGGAGCTTTCCCTGGTCAAAGTTAAGTAGGTCAAAGTGCAAATGTTTACATAGTCATAAAATAAAATATTTTGTGTCTTTAAAAAATACAAGTCAAATGTTCAAAAAACCTTGTTATTTACTTTATGAGTGTAGTTTTAGGAGACTGAGTTAATTGATAGGCTATTTATTTACAAATATAGCCACAGATGAAGACAAAATCAATCTTGTATGGAAAAAAGCATAAAAAATTGCAATAATCGAAGAATCGTGGCCAATAATCGAATCGAAGCTCCCATAATCGAAATCGAAACGAATCGTGAGGTACCCTTGTTGGAACACCCCTAAATATTAAGTGATGTGACGACAAATCAGAGCGATTTAGAAAAAGGCTTTTACAGAAAGCATCGTTGTCACAATTGGGAGCATAAATGTTAGCCAAAACCACCCGGGTGTTGTGGAATCTTGCCAGCAACTATGATAAATCTGCCTATTAGGGTCAGAGATGGTAATGGAACGCACAAAGGGAACAGATTTATGTAACAAGATGGCTGCACCCCGAGATTTGCCTTGAAATGAGAAATGATAAGTCTGACCTACCCATCCCCTCTTCAATTTAGAATGGTCCGAGTCTCTGAGGTGGGTCTCTTGCAAAAAAATTACAACGGCACCAAGATGGTAAAGATGGTGCAGTATCTTACTTAGTTTTATAGGATTATTGAGCCCTTTACAGTTGAAACTAGTGAATCTAATGGCACACTCACTGGCTGAAGTTGCATTAGATGGGGTCATAGCCAGCTAACAGGAGTATTATGTAAGAGATATTATGATGATCTGAGGCAAAGCTGGAAGTGAAAACTTGACTGATGTAAGACAAGAAGAAACAAAACAAAAAGAGACAGAAACAGAAAAAGAATAAACCTTTCCGTACCTTTCCCCTCCCACCCGTCCCTCCACCCACATGGACTTTAGCAGAAGCATCCCCCCAATCCGTCACACCTCTTGAAGAGAGCCTATAATAAACAACTGAAGAACTACAACTAATTAGGCATTGGAACTGTAACATGGGGTAAAGTCAATGAAATTACACTGTAATAAATGTACTTATAACCAAGCCAGGTAACTAAAGCTGACTAATAAATCAATACATTAAACAATCCTATTGAACAATAATACGAACATTAAGCAATAAAGAACACTTGCAGCATCTCACAATCAATTGTGTCATAACAGTAAGGCACCTATAGTGCTACAGTTTTTGCCTGAGGTATTCCTGCATTCAAGTGGTCACTAGGGCTGGGCGATATATCGATATGAAAAATATATCGATATATTTTTAAATGTGATATGGAATTAGACCATATCGCATATATCGATATAGTTCAAATTTGCGCTGTGATCCTTGCTCCAGGCAAGCTGCTGACCCGGAGCTCTCTGCACTGCTCCCCCCGCCCCTCCTTTTTCACCACAGAGGGGGGAGGGGCAGGAACACACACTCCGGCACTCTTCAACAAACATGGAGGAAGCAACAATGTCTGCGGAGCACACACATCCCTAAACTTGTGTATGAAAGACACGTAGACTTGTAGTTCATCAGACTTGTGTTTTTAAAGACTGGACATTTGACAGGACTATAGACGGTAAGGGGAGACGATTAGCCCGGGTCAACTTCCTTAGCCGCTGTCGGACACCGCCTTTCTTTCCCCTCTTCCTCCTCCTCGTCTCACTCCAAGTGTTTGTAGAGGTGCGCATAAAGTCATTGTTGCAGTTAAAAACATATTCGTCACTGGAAGGGGAAAAGTCCACAGTTAGATCCACTGGGAGACCATGGGATTGAAATCCGAAAAGGATGTCACGACTGTATTGAATCCTACTTGTGTGAGGAGGATTGACAACCAGTCCCAGTGTGAGATTCAGCGTGGCCGTCAGGAAAAGTAAAAATACTATCTACCATCTTCGACTCAAGCGCTACAAAACTATCTGAAAAGTGCGCCTAAGAGCGTTAAAGACAGGATGCCACTGGTTTGGAAGTTAGTAAACACTGTTGAGTTAATAAACAACTAAAAACACACACGCCAACGCCTTCTGCCGGTGGCCACAAGAGCAGCGCCCAATATATATACACTCACCGGCTACTTTATTAGGTACACCTGTCCAACTGCTCGTTAATGCAAATTTCTAATCAGCCAATCACATGGCAGCAACTCAATGCATTTAGGCATGTAGACATGGTCAAGACGATCTGCTGCAGTTCAAACCGAGCATCAGAATGGGGAAGAAAGGTGATTTAAGTGACTTTGAACGTGGCATGGTTGTTGGTGCCAGACGGGCTGGTCTGAGTATTTCAGAAACTGCTGATCTACTGGGATTTTCACGCACAACCATCTCTAGGGTTTACAGAGAATGGTCCGAAAAAGAGAAAATATCCAGTGAGCGGCAGTTCTGTGGGCGCAAATGCCTTGTTGATGCCAGAGGTCAGAGGAGAATGGCCAGACTGGTTCGAGCTGATAGAAAGGCAACAGTAACTCAAATAACCACTCGTTACAACCGAGGTATGCAGAAGAGCATCTCTGAACGCACAACACGTCGAACCTTGAGGCGGATGGGCTACAGCAGCAGAAGACCACACCGGGTGCCACTCCTGTCAGCTAAGAACAGGAAACTGAGGCTACAATTCGCACAGACTCACCAAAATTGGACAATAGAAGATTGGAAAAACGTTGCCTGGTCTGATGAGTCTCGATTTCTGCTGCGACATTCGGATGGTAGGGTCAGAATTTGGCGTCAACAACATGAGAGCATGGATCCATCCTGCCTTGTATCAACGGTTCAGGCTGGTGGTGGTGGTGTAATGGTGTGGGGGATATTTTCTTGGCACACTTTGGCCCATTAGTACCAATTGAGCATCGTGTCAACGCCACAGCCTGAGTATTGTTGCTGACCATGTCCATCCCTTTATGACCACAGTGTACCCATCTTCTGATGGCTACTTCCAGCAGGATAACGCGCCATGTCATAAAGCGCGAATCATCTCAGACTGGTTTTTTGAACATGACAATGAGTTCACTGTACTCAAATGGCCTCCACAGTCACTAGATCTCAATCCAATAGAGCACCTTTGGGATGTGGTGGAACGGGAGAGTCGCATCATGGATGTGCAGCCGACAAATCTGCAGCAACTGCGTGATGCTATCATGTCAATATGGACCAAACTCTCTGAGGAATGTTTCCAGTACCTTGTTGAATCTATGCCACGTAGGATTAAAGCAGTTCTGAAGGCCCGGTACTAGCAAGGTGTACCTAATAAAGTGGCCGGTGAGTTTAAATGCTGCCCTTACTAGTGTTTGTCATATTTTGTTCTTTTGTAATGTTCGTTATTTGCATCTGTGGATTTGTTAGAGAGAAGAAAATCTGTAATTTGATTTTAATAAGCCTTTTATAGTTGTCAAACTAAAAAAATTTTGATATTGTACTTTACTCATATAAATATATTTATTTCAGAAAAAGATTGGCCTGTTTTATTTTATAGGCTATTTTCATTTAAGATATTTTTTTATTTAAATGTGCACCTTACGGAGCTTTGATTTCAAAAAAGGTACTCCTGTTGTTATACAGTATGTTTACATTTTATTGGTATTTGAACAGCTGAGCATTTATTCATGAACCAGGTGAAGAAACCCGTTTATTATTTTTTCATTTGATTTTGCAACTGTTTACTGAAATAGCCGGTTTCAATGAAACTACTTGTGACATGTCATATTTGGCTTTGACTGAACATTTGCTCTCACTTTGCGGAAAAAATATCGGGATATATATTGTATATCGATATTCAGCCTAAATATATCGGGATATGACTTTTGGTCCACATCGCCCAGCCCTAGTGGTCACCATGAGCCTTGTTGAAGAAAATCAAGACTGGCAGGAGTAAACAAGAAAAATAAATAAATAAAAAAATTGGTGTCATATCAGAACTGTAGTTCACTGAACACATTAAGAAAACATGACATCCAGGATGAATGGCAAGTGTAGTCCTCAGGACCAGTAACAGTAGCAGCCCAATAGCAAGTTAACATGCTAAATAGTGTCAGGAGTGCTGTGATGTAAAGCGTAGAGTGCGATGGGCCCGGTCCAGCATAGGTTTGTTATCAAGACCAAGTATGTCTTGTAGGAGCTGGGCAGCAAACTCGGTAGGACGAGGACCTTCTGTGCCCTCAGGCAGGCCAACTAAGCGAACATTATTCCATCTTGAAAGACCCTCCAGGTCCTCGCATTTCTTTGACAGGGAGTCAACAGTGGCGGTTGGCTTGCTAACGTTAGCTCGGAGGTCGGATAGCTCCATGTCGTGAGCATTGTCTGAGCGCTCGAGGTCCGTGATCGATTCGCCATATAAAGCAAGTCTGTTCTTAAAGGGCTCCAAAGCCGCCACGATCTCTCTTAACTGCTGCCGAGATGGTGGTATCAAACTTACTGAGGATGTCCGAGCGCATTTCGTCCATCATCTCCCTCATGTTCGGCAACAGGGTGATGTGGCCGGGTGAGCCATCTCTCCCCTGGTCACTGCATGGCGCTGTGCCAGCCTGTGCAGGTTAATGTGGGGCAGTGCTGCGGGTGATTAAAACCAGGTGTGTTGGTCGCCGCTCTCCCGATCTGCTTCTGCTGTGCGGTGAGTCTGGCGTGTTGGTCGGCGTGCATGTCCGTGTCTCCCCGTCGTGTTATTAAGGTAGGTACCCTTTATTATCTGCTGTTTCATCGCAAATTTATTTGGCTCTGGGGCTTCATCCTCCCGCTGCAGTGCTGGGAGCGACAGTGAGCCGGCGGGCGCGAGCAGGTTGGGTGCAGTAGAGCTCAGAGGTATGCTGCTCGTATTTGTCTGCTGCTGCAGTTTTTCACTTATTGCCCTAGTTGTGACACATTCTCTTTTGCTGTGCAGCGAGGCTGCCGTAACCAGCGGTCCCCCGTTCTCCTAGTTCTGCATCTATCCATTTGGCGTCCTGGTGCGTTCCAGTCATCGGCCACCATGATAAGGGTTGCTGCTGTCCTGGCTCGGCTCCAGGTGGACTGAGATGTGTCATACTGTCTCAGGTCACTGTATGTGGTTACAGCCTCAGGCCCAGTTTGAAGGCGTCACGCCATTATTGTACCCACACCACGAAATCCAGTCCGAGTCCAGCAGAGTTGGCTCACCTGTCTTCTCTTGATTTAACACATTATTTTCCTTTATTAATTTAAATATCAAAGATTGTTTTGTGGATTTAATTTAGGTTGCACTTAGTTTATTATTTGTTTGCTAATAGTTTAGATTGTCTTTATTGCATTAAGCTGATTTTGGGTTAAAATATTATTTTCTTTCTTTGTTTAATATTTGATCCAAACCTAAGTTGGTTTATATTGTGGTGTTAATTTTCTTAAATTCCTTAGTTATAAACTGAATTTGTTATTTCCTTTTTTTTTGTGATATATAAAATATTTCTATTTTGTTCTGATATTTTCTTTGGGTTTCTTTGGTATTAATTAATTGATTAATTGTGTATTTGGTTTCCTTTTCTTGCTTTTTAAACCGTAGATTCCCCCAGAGGTCCCCACACTGTGCCTTGTGTTAATTTTGTGTTTTTCTTGTTTTACAACAGGTGCTGAGGCCCAAGCGAGTGGCAGTCCTCCCCTGGTGGTGGTGTTTGACACAGTCTTTTGGTTGCAGTGCACTGTTGGTTTATAGTTTGGATTTTGTCCCTTTTTGAGTTCCCTGCCGCCATGGTGAGCCCCAGCTCACCATTGTTTCTTTTGCCAGTGTGGTGGCTCTATCTGCATATTCCCCCTTGGGTCAGCTAAGCCTGCAACCCTCCTTTAGTCATTTTAAGCCATTTTGTTAAAGTATATTTCTTTGAAACCACGTCCTCTGGCCCTCGTGATTGTACAAACCTGTGTTGGCTAGGGCTGCAACGATTAGTCGACGTAATCGATTATGTCAACAATAAAAATTTGTCGACGCAAAACTTTTGCGTTATACCGATGCCTAGAGTCTTATGCCGTTCCTCGGAGAGGTGGCCAAAGTTATGCCGATTGCTGCTCAGCGGCTTATACCGATGCCTAGCCTTATGCCGTTCCTCGGAGAGGTGGCCAAATTTATGTCGATTGCTGCTCAGCGGCTTATACCGATGCCTAGAGCCTTATGCCGTTCCTCGTAGAGGTGGCCAAATTTATGTCGATTGCTGCTCAGTGGCTTATACCGATCCCCAGACTCTTATACCGTTCCTAGGAGTGGTGTGCCGCTGTTGTGCCGCTGTTATGCCGCTGATATTCCGCCGACACATGACGGTGTGTGCTGCTAGAGAGCGTTATGCTTCTGAGAGACTGCTGGATGGGTACCGTCCCCTGATGGATATGCAAATGTAGTGCCGCTGGGCTGGTTTTACGACAAGTGCTGCCATAAATGTATACATTGTTGTAGTCTTTTTTAACAATGCTAACTTAACACATTGCCGTAAATAAAGGAACGTAGGCTATGTGTTTCTTTTGGATGTTATGTTGGTGGGATGTAGGCATATAGACAGTAATTACACGTGGGATTCTTGCAATATGATAGCAAAGTAATATGTCTAAATTTGGGCCAATACACTACTTAAAGCTAATGAAAGCGATAGCCTTAGCTAACATGGCTACTGTAAGCCCAGCCACCGTAGCCAGTCTGACTAATCGATAGCAGAAACTTTGAGCCAACCAACTAAACAATACTTCCTGACAGGCTTCCTTTACTAGGAGAACACAACAATACATTACTTCGTATAAAAAATTCAGTCTGAATCATTGTATCAAACAACTGTTGGAAATTAATGTATTGGGGTATTTTCTATGATCCACCTTCAGATAGTCTGAAATGACAATCCACATATGTATTGTTTACACCACATATTACTGTTAATTCAAACATTTGCTTGAGAGTGAAGATTCAGTTAGATAGACATACTAGTACATTACTAGTATATGAAATGTGTTTCTATGAGTATTTTAGGCTAATTGGACAGGGTAAATACATAACAAACATTAGAGGGTGTAGTCATTTTTTATTGTCAAAAACTCTCCATAACACAAACAGATAACCATTGTTGAACAGGTCAGGAACGATTAGTTGCTGGAGGGTGAATGGTTCAGCAGAGAGACCTGGTGAAAGTAGGAGGAGGAAGATGAGAGAAATGAGAGAGAGTGAGGGGGACAGAAAAAAACAGAGCTTGCAGAAAAGCTTGAAGAAAATTTACAAAAAAGTCTAGTTCGTTGCTTTCTTCTTGGCAGAACACAAATGAACCATTAGTACTACACTAGGGATGAGAGATTCATTAAGCCTGACAATGACACACTGAAAGGATAATGGTAACAGGTGTGAGGCATATTAAAAACAGTGACTTCAAACTACAAAAATATAGTCTAGAAATGGTTGTTTTGGTGTTAGAGGGTTATTGACACTGTGACTGATCTAACTATTAATCACAGTCATGGCCTGTGGGAAGTTTTGGGCCAATGAAAACCCTCATATGTGGACAAACAAAAATTCTGCTGCAGGCACAGGTTTGGAGAGGTGACCATGACCACTGGGCTGAACAGCGTGCATGCTATAGATAATGTGTGAAACATCAACCGCTAAAAAGGCAACTCATACTGAGTAGCGTTTGAGAAGAATGCTTAGTATTTTTACTTAAGTATGATTTTTTTTGCAGTTGGCTGCAGACTGCAGTTGGCCTCACAAAACAATGCCCGGTCCCCCACTGACACTGACACTGAAAATGACTCTTACCTCTTGCTTGACCCCCACTGACACCATATCTCTTTCACTTTGTTATCACTTATGGTTCTGTCTGTCTCGTTATCATGTTGTCTATTTATTGTTTATTGTTTGGCACACATAGCTTCGAGACCAAAACAAATTCCTTGTATGTGAAAACCTACTTGGCAATAAACTTCTTTCTCATTCTGATTCTGATTTTAAGACCAGAAGTTGAAATTGAGTTTTAGTTTTAATATTTTAGTAATGTAACTGTATTCATACTTTAACACAGATTTTCAGTACTCTTTCTACCACTGGGTTCCTCGTACAGAGCTCACAGCGCTTACCAGAGGGGAGGAGTTTGAACAGGTTGTGTCCAGTTGTGCACAAATGTTTCCTACCCGTTTTAATCGCCTGGTTCCTCTGTCGGAGCGCAGGTATGGCTACAGAACCCTGGGTGAGGTGGCTCACTGTAGTACCCACGACTCTCTCCTCTGCTATGGAGCCAGAACGGTGACTTTAAAATTTGGCATCCAAAAAAAAAATTGGCATTGAAAACAAAACCAGTACTGAAAAAGGAAACATTGGCATTGAAACATTTGTATTGAAAACAGTTGTATTGGCATTGAAACAAGTATTGGCACTGAAAAAGGAAACTAATTAAAATAATTAAAATCTGAAAATCTTATTATTTTATTTTATTGGGATTTTTTGTATTTTTCAATGACAATCTTGAGATTTTTTCTTCATGTCACTTTTTTTTCAGTGACAGATTTTTTTACAATGTCAGTATTTTTTCAGTGTCACTGATTTTCAGTTTCAACTTTCTGTCACTGTTTTGGCGTCGAGAGGGAGGGGTCTGAGGGGAGGGGCAAGTAGAGCGTGGTTTGCATATAATTTGCATATCGGCATCCTGAAGAAGTGCGCAACCCGCCATCAGCCCGAAGCCTCTGGCATGGTGGCATTGCTAAAATGTCCAGTCCACCGGGAACTTCCAAACCGCAAGTAAGTCTGTTTTTTTTCTCTGCTATTTACATGTTTATTCACATGCAACCTGGCCTGTTTGGTTAGCTTTTAACGGCCGTTATGTTGTTTTTGTAGAGGTCCGCTGGAACATGTAAGTTTCTAACATTAGCCGTGTTGGCTAACTTAACCTGTGGTTAATGCAGGATCAAAAATAAACACCCGCCAAGCGCCGAACACGGCTAAAAGTCGGTTTTGGCAGAAAAATAAATTAATGTCATGTGTCACCGGCCTGGCGGTAAATACTTGTTGCTGCCAAGTAATAATACATCACAACAGCGGCTAACAGTAACATAGCCTGGGACGTTAACATTGACATGATAAACAGCAGGGCTTCGGCTGTGTAGTTAAGCTACTGACATCCCCAGCACACGCACACACACACCATACAGAGTCTCATCTTTGAGCCGCTAGCTCAGCTTCAACGCAGGTATGCCACAATAACTCTTACAAGGGCCGCGAATTTGCTTCTGGTGACGATAAAAATGTTCCAGCGGACTCTGTTTCCAGCGCGGTCATGGAGAGTCTGAGCAGCTAACTTACTGAGCTGTGACTACCAGCTCTGCTTTTCTCAGTTTACCTGCCACTGACAGATGAGCCAGAAAGTTAAATGTGGACCCTGAGTAAATGGTAGCTAATGTTAAGTCTCCAGCCCTGTGATGTTTTGCCGTTGTGTTTTTCACAAAGACCCTGGCCGAGTGAAAGTTAACTTTAAACGGCTGTTGTGCTGGTTTGGCAGCGGTCCACTGAAACCAATGCTAAGTTATTAGGTGTTGGCTAGCTAATCTGTGGTTAATGATAGTTAGCGTTAATTCTCCAGCCCTGTGATGTCTCTTTTCTTTTTCTTTAGGAGTTAGAGGCCAGTGTTATTGCTGCTGCACAAGGCCTCATAAACGTGCTAACGCAAAATATTCAGCAGCATCACACCCCAGCACAGCAGAATCCAGTGCAGTCACATGAGCAACAGAATCGACAAGCACAAACCCGGAATATTACTTCAGTTCAAGGGAGGTGTTGTTGAAGTTGAGAGAGATGGCAGATTCGCGACCCCAACAGATGACGGTAAGTTAATCAAAATATGTTTACCTATTAACTTTTATATATTTGGCTTTTTGCGCTGACGATCCAAGGAAATGACAAGTTTCTTTAAATAACATCTTTTGTTATTTCATGAATTGCACTGAGTTCTGCTTAGCTAATTTGAAATCAAAATTAAAGTTTTGCATTTGCTCATATGTGGAAAGGGGGGTTTCTAACATTAAATTATTTGATTTAAACGTAATTAATATTTAATTAAATGTGCGCCAATTCAACATTTCTATAGCTGTATGGCAGATCTAAGGTAGAGTAGCTTGTCATGGCAACTTGAGCTCTGATAAATGTGTCATCACATTAGTGTTTTTTTTTTTTTATATTAATTACAGGAACCTTCGATTGTGAGGCAGTTCATGGAGAGAATGCTGAGAAGGCTTCAGGAAGTTCTGCGACGTCAGCCTGTGGATTTGGATTATTTGCACTTTGTTTTAAGTCATGAAGTGGGACTTCTACGCTCTTTTGCCAATGTAGTAGAGCTGCCTCAAGATGTTGTTCGTGCTTTATCTGACTTATTAAGACTTCTTCGTTTACAAGAGGAGAGTTATCCAGCTGCCACCTATGTAGAGGTTCTGGGGGGTGGTAGGGGACAGCCAAAACTTGCAATTTCTAAAGAATGTCTCCAAAACCTTATCGACATGCAGTTGTCCATCCCCTGTGTAGCTAAGCTCCTGGGTGTCTGCAAAAGGACAGTATATCGGCGGATGCGTGAGTATGGACTATCAGTTACGGGATCATACAGCAATATCACAGATATGGAGCTGGACAATCTTGTGCGCTCAGTTAAATTGAGGATGCCGCACATAGGCTATAGAATGATGAAGGGCGAACTGCAAGCGATGGGACACCGAGTCAGATGGGAGCAGGTTTCAGCATCCATGCACAGGGTGGATTCTGCAGGGATCTTGGAGAGAATGGCACGTTTAGGCTGTGTTGCTAGAAGAACATATTCTGTCAAGGGTCCCCACTCACTGGTCCACGTGGACACAAACCACAAACTTATCAGGTGTGTGTGTGTGTTTGTTATGTTTTACAAGAATATTGTTATAATATGTTCATATATTTATATGTATAAATGTTGAAATTGTTTGCAGAGGGAGTCTTGCTTGAGCTTTTACAAATAAGTTCTATTCATGTTTGAAGGATGCTGGTAGATTTTGTATGCTATTACAACATAGGCTATAGATTGCTGGAGCTGTATTACAACAAAACAAACTTTTGTAATACAGTTTATTAATTAAGCTGCACATACAGTTAGTTTGTGCCCCCATTCTATAAAATTTCAACATGTGAATGGGTAGCTATTTAATGATTGTTGCTTAGTGACTCTTAGTCCATTCCACACTGTGTGGATCAGCATGCATGCTGTAAATTAAGAACATTCCTGAAGAAGCCTTGATCATTTTAGCATGGTTCTTTAAGGTTCTTTAATTCAGCGTTAGGCAGTAAATGCAGTAGTTTACCATAAAAAAACAGGATGAGGATGTCATACAGTCAGGAAAAAGTCTACTGTGCCACACATAATGAAACATGGTTATGTGTACAACATTGGTTTAACTGTTACATGAAATAAAGGAGGGAAAAAACAGTCATTTACACACTGAGGCTAGTTTCATTTCATCATATTATAGGGGGATGTCCCGTCTAAAGTGCAGCTTTTACAAATAATTGGACTTCACTCTATGAGACCATCTCAAGAACATCATCTTGAATACTGACAGTTTTTCTTTAAGGTCTTTGCAGTTGTCTCCAGTGAATGTGTAGTCCTCTTTGGACAGTGTGAAATTAATTAATTAAGAAATTATTTAATAAAGTGATGGTAGATGTCTTGTATACCCCCCTAGTAAACCATCCATTTAATATTGTGGAAAATATACCGGAGGATGCTGCCCATCTTTGCTGATTAAACCTTTTTGAATACCCTAATTTTTTTTATTGTAATTTGGTTAAAGCAGAATCATGAAGATAACTTTTTTTTGACAGTATAACTGCACAGTGAGAAAAGAAACATGCAATTCTGTAGGGAAAAGATTCTAAATGTTACATGGGTTCATGGTAAGTTAACATGAAACTTGAAAACCTGGGAAATACCTTGTATGAAAATCTGAATTGACCCACTTAATGATTTGTGTATGTAGAGCTATTATAATTTTAAGAGTTGATACACTTTCTGATAATTTATTTTTCCTTTCAGATATGGTATTGTTATCTTCGCTGGAATTGATGGTTATTCACGAAAGGTAAACATTTGACACTTTTTCAAAAAGCAATGCGGCTGAGCCTAGTATTACCATATTCTATTTAGTGTGGCACATTCACGCAAGTATTTTGTCACTATACTCTAGATAATGTACCTGGGTTCTGCGAATAATAACAAGGCATCAACAGCACTTGGCTTCTTCATGAGCTCAGTTGAAAAGTTTGGCTTTCCATTAAGGTAAGAAAACAGCAAGAGCATGATTGTCTTTTTGTCAAAATTCATTGACTGAAAACATTTGACTTTATCTCTGTTTCTTATGTCATAATTTAGAGTTAGAGGAGACCAAGGGGTTGAAAATGTCGGCATTGCTCAATGCATGTTCACTATTCGTGGCTGTGGCAGAGCAAGCTACATATCTGGGAAAAGTGTGCATAATCAAAGGTAAATATCAAAGTTGTGTTTCTTTTAAGTAACCCTAACCCAATGATTTGTTTTTTGATGCCTAAAGCATTAAAGAATTGCATTGCAAAGACCGTAACACCAACATCTCTGTCCTAGTAAATTTGGATAATCCACAGACTCGCTGTAAACAGTCTTCACCAAAAATGATTTATGTAAAAATGATTTCTGTCATAGAAATTCTTGGGAGCAAGTCAATTCTTATTGACGGCCAGCCGGGGAGACTTGCAACAGTAATACAGAGTGAACACTGCAGTACCAAACCAAATCTGAAGGATACATCCTCACAGGAAGCATTTATCCTTCGTAGGCCTACAGAGATGCACTGTGTCCAAATTAGGTTATTGTTCACCACTTTATACATGCGTGAAGAGTCTTGGATTTTTGTTCAAATCAAGACACCATGCTTACCTAAGTTAACTTAAGTCAGTGTTTCCCACATATAGACTTTACTTGGGCGGGCCACCCAGGTATATGGATGGCCAGCCCGGGTATATTTGGCAACCCATTCAACGTTTTGCAGAGAAAAATAGAGAAGCAATCTATTATGTTACAATACATGCAACACTTTCTACAGAGAGTCTATCTGTAATGAAACAAAATATAGATGATCTCAACCTTGGGTTACCTAGGAAATGGATAGCAGTGCATCCATATCAAGACAGTTGCGTCAGTCAGTTCACCAAGCAGGCAGAGAGGAGAAACCAAGTCTGAGCTACATTTTGAGTGTCCCTGGCTGTGATTCTAATATTAATACGGTGCACTTTTTGTATTTTTGTTCCTTAAGAGTGGAGCGCTTATGGCGTGACGTGTGGATGGCAGTAACAAGGGTATATTATGAGCTACTTCATGGTCTTGAAGAGGAGTGCCTGCTTGATCCCTCCAACAGCCTGCAGTTATTCTGTGCCCAGTACATATTTGTACCACGCCTCCAAATGGACCTAGACACTTTTACAGCTGGGTGGGATAACCATCCTCTGCGTACGGAACAAAACCTGACTCCCAATCAACTTTGGACCATTGGATTTCTCCAGTATCCTGTGGCTGCTCCAGAGAATCTAGAGGTAGACCTCAAAAATGTTGAATCCAAGCTATGTTTAATCAGGTTTACCCATTGTCTCATATTTTAAGATCTGAAACAATTGTGACAAATAATGCAAAAATAGATCAAATCAGAAGTCAAAAAATGTTTTAACGACAATGTATATTCAGTATTTTCGTACTCTCAACAAATTAAAATGAATTCTTTGAAGATCAAATGTGTGAAGTATACAAAAGGCAAGTGTTATAACAAAATTACTTGCCATTTATAGGATTTGCAAGATCACTTGTTGGACTTCAACCCTGACAGTTTGAGAGAAGATGCTCCTGCTGCTGCTGCTGCTGCTGGTGGAGTAGTTCTACCACCCATCCAGTGCCCTCTGGGGCCACAGGCTATGGCTGGACTGAGGGCAGCCATCAATCCTATCACTCCCTCCCAGGACAATGGAAGAGACATTTACAAGGCTGCGCTTGACTATGTAACATTTCACTCAAACTTTGCAGGATAACATGCAGTCTGCAATATAGAATAGATGTTCAACAGTTTCTGTGATTTCAAAAAAATTGTTTCTGATTCTTAGACAAATGAAATTGTAATTGCTTGCATGAATAGGTATTTGTGCAGAACTATTGTGGAGATTGTTTAGGATATATAGGTTTTACTATGCAGTATATAAACAACTCAGTCTGTCATGGTAAAAAGAGATCCAGTTTTATTCTGCTGTTACTTGTTTTAAACAACCAAATGTAACCTCCCACAATTTTATTGGCCAAACTTTTAAATCTAGTGTATGCAGATATTTTAAACTGGCGTCTTAAATACCATTAGACAGTTATCTCGCACTGCATTACACATCTACCAAACTCAGTATGTCATGTTTGATATCTTGGTAATGAAGAATTTAAAATAAAGCTATGTGAATTTGAACACTTTCATGCTGTATAATGTGCATCTGTATTGTGTTGGGCTCTTAAGTGAAATGCTGGGGGTTTTTTTCAGTGGAAAACAGCACATTAGTTCCATTTTACAGCATAATACTGTAGACATACTCAAGTAAAACACTTCAGTTAATATTCACAATGAAAAAATGATAAAGGCCACAGACCGCATTATGTCCATATTTATTGTTGTCAAGTTAATTTTTGCTGACGATTTAGTAAAAAATCCAAACCCCCACAAAGTTGATTTCACTTAAATGACATGAATTTGCCATACACATGTTGAAACTAATGTGTATGTGGAAGACTGAACAATTTCAACTTTTCAATAGTACACGTAACCTTGTAATTTGAGGAACAGCATCACATTTCAAGGTTTTACATTACATGTACATTTGTCAGTGCGCTGTAAACAAAATGCAAATACAGAGTTCTTAAATGACCTTTTTTCAAATAAACTGTTAGCAGTGATCCCAAACTAAAAAAACAATGCAATGGGAGAATCAAGTGTGAAGAACCAAACCGTAATATTGAGCTGTTTTTATGGTTTGACTTATCTGTATTTGCTATCTGTATTTTTTTTATTAAGACTCTCACAGAACAATAAATAGCTCACTGAACAGATTTAACAAAAATGCCAAAAAAAATTCACAATACTGGCTGACTTTCAAGTAAACATCAGTGGTCACAAAACATGACCTCTACACACGACCGAAGTCTCTACCCATTCTGATTGCTACTGTCATTATATCTCTGAACTCTGTGTATGTTTTCATATGTTCGACAGGAATAGTTATTGTATTTGTGCAGGCACTTACAAGTGGGAAACAAATGTGGTGACCAGGCATTTTCTCATTACAGTGGTG
The DNA here is from genome assembly GCF_965226575.1 of Pagrus pagrus. NCBI lineage: Eukaryota > Metazoa > Chordata > Actinopteri > Spariformes > Sparidae > Pagrus > Pagrus pagrus. The sequence goes on from NW_028175408.1 coordinate 207,217, forward strand.
TTCAAATATTAGATTTATTTTAAAATCTGCCCTCTCTGATGGAAGAAGGGGCTTGTGCCTTTGTCCAGTTAACCACTGCATTACTGTTGGGACAGACAGGCTTGCGTGCTTTTGTTGATTCCAGTGCCCTTCACTTAGCAGCTCCTCTTGGGTCAGAGGCTCACACATTTTCTGGTCTTCATTCTGATCTGCATGATAAAACAAATCAGAGTATTTCATTACAATGGAGTAAAAATCCAACACTGCAAGAAGCCAACCCTATTTACCAATTTGCACGATTAATCCCAAAGGCCTATTTCAACTAACCCTACTGCATTCATTTCTATTTAATATACACTGACATAACTGAAAGATAAAAACAAAAGGTAGGAATAGTCCTAGAATAATGTAATCCAAAAGAATACCAGGTATACAGTATGAAATCTTTTGATTACATTTGTAGTGTACTATGTTGTCACCACAGGCATATGTTTCCATTCAACATTGGAGGGGACACATAAGCTTAAACAATATTCCTGCATTCTGGGAATTTTTTTTTTTCTTAAGAAACATGTATTTTGATCTATTACTTATGTCTTTGGGCTGTGGAGGGCAAAGTCCAGAAAGGCTCTAGTGAAGTTCAAAACCTGGACCATTTTGCCATAAGCATTGCCACCCGCCATTACCCACAAAATTAATGTTTCTAAAAAGGAAATCTATTGATGGTCCTTTTTGGTGGAGTGCTATAATAAGTGCCAAATGTAGGTCATGTACATGGAATCATATTCTGCTCTACTCATTTTAGGTAACAGCTGTTTGCATGGCAAATATGTATAGTACTTTAAAATGTGAGAAAGACAGGTTAAGTCAAACCTGTGTTTTCCAGGTCTTGTAGAAAGTCCTGGAGGAAGTTGATGATGGCATTTTCTCTTGCTTGCCTTGGACTTCCCTTCTCACTCAGCTCAGGCACTAGGATACTCATTATGTAATCAGCATCCGGCTGGGGGGGGGGGGCAAAAGGGGGGAAAAAAGGAGGAGGGTTGACTACACATATAGGAACACATAGAAACTTTGAAAAAAGACCACAGGTCCACATTACATATGACTTTGTATTCTTCAAAAACAAAAAAGGTTAAGCAAAGCAATAACAGAAAGTCATAAAAAGATAATGGTATCAATCATAAAGAGATGCAGCTCTACTACTACATCCTGTAGGGTTTCTAAGCATATTATCAAGTCATAGCAGTAAAGCAAATCTGGATGATTTAATGCCCAGAATCCTTACTCTGTCATCGTCCTCTTTGGGGACAAACAGGTTTGAGCAGAGAGTTTGATGCTTCCCAATCACATCCAGAAGGTTGTAGACCTTCATCCCATTTCTAATTTGCTGAAGCATAGGAGTCAGACGCATTGTAGCATGCAGAACAATGGCTCTATTGAGAACAGGGAACAAAGTTTGTCTTGATTTGCAGAAGACCCATAAACAAAAGGGAAATACATGCTTTTTTCCACACAACTAAATTAAGACTAAGACAAGGCTGTACAAATTTATATTTTAAGTTCAAATGCTGCATTTCTAAAAACAGTAATAATACTATTCTGTTATAGTGGCTACTGATGCTGGGTGCATCAAAATGAATTATATAAAAATAAAAATTGTACTCTGGAAAATAAGTACGGACCTTATGATTCTGTCCTTTCGGTCCATCTTTAGCAAACCAGTGTAACCACAACTCACGATTTCATCTGTCAACTGTGTCAGATCAGTTGCTGCCTCCACCTAAAATTACAACAAATTTATTAACAGTATAGCAATGAAATACTGTACACTAAGAAAAGCCTTTAATGGTCTTGCACAGTTGTTCATAGCAGATGTACTCACCTTTTCTATGAGTGAGGCATATTCAAGATCATCCACATCATCTTTGGTCAGCTGCAGAGCATCAAAGTCCCCTGTTGCAAGAAACTGGTAACACCAATTTCTGAAGAAGCATGGTGCTGGGCCACCCTGAGCTAGGCTGACAGAAAACACTTCTCCTGCAGTTCTGCATGTCATCAACAAACAGTGCAGACATTGTAATTGTGACTTTTTACTTTTACTTGCATAAACTGCATAATGTAGGATAACTAGGAAACAATGCAAACCTGTAGAAACCATTTTCTAGGTCACACATAGAGTAGACAGGACTCTTTCCCTTCTTGCCACTGCCCTCAAACAATCGCCTCTCAATGCCATGCATCATTTCTAAATACAATAAATGATGACAGAAAACACCGTTCAGTAAATAAAAAAATATTGTACCTATGAACCTGATTTCAGTAGTGTTTGGTGCGAGAGATTGTCATAAAAGATACATTACCAGTCAAAAATTCTTTGCTTAATGCTCCAGTGTCGATTCCAGCTTCGCCAATGAAAGTCACATTGAGTTTGTTGACAGGGGAGCCCTTCTTCTGTCTCTGCCACTGAATTAGGCCTCTTTGGACGAGGTTGTCCCGGGTGATGCAGATCTTAAAATCTTTGCTTGCATCTACTTGGCTTGCAAGCCACTGGAGGACATCATCGTCACTATTAAAAAGCAGCAAGAAAAAAAGAAAAAAAAAGAGAGAAAAATCAATTACTTAACTTTGAATTTAATGACACCGTAGGAAAACAAATGACTGATGAAAAAAGATGGGGGTAAAAAATCACCTAGACATATCGGCCATAGATACGCTTCCCTCCCGTAGCACACAGCTGTCTGTACTGTAGTTCAACATGTCCTGTAGACTGACAAGGATCAACAAAAACACATTAAAACATTCAATTTGTATGTAATATTCAGTATAATATATCAATGTTTATGTTTCAGCACACCTGAAAAACAATGGTAAAAAGGCATTCTACTGATGTTATTTTGGACCTATGTGTCAACCTAGATGCCCATTGAGTAACCTTGCCATTACACTCTTGTGTTATCACAGCATTTCTTGTGCATTATGAAGGCTAAAATAAAGATGCAAATTATATTTAAATTAATCCCAAATCCCTGATATAGTGCATAGTAGATATATTACAAGGAGACACAGCTTTAACAAAGACAATATGTTGGGGAAATAAAATGTATGATAACATGATAGAATGGCAAACCTTTCCCCACACAGGCTTGCATGCAGAACAATTTCATCTGATGGAAAGCAGCCACAACATATAGGGCATTCCTTTCTATCCTGTAGACAACAGATATTCAAATCAATTGCACAAGGTCTCTGTCTGCAATTTTACATATCTTTCAAGATATCAGCTCAAAATCATTACCTGGCCACAATCTCTGGACTCTTTGTTAGGGTGCGCAAGTGGTGAGTTTGTGACAGAAAGAACCTCGAACTCATTCTGCCAGTCCTGTAAAGTAACAAACAGCTGTATCCATAAATACATAGGAGGAGAAATAATCAATGATACGACATACATAGAAACAATAAAAATTTCCGGACACTTTTTTGCAAACAGTGTATTATCTCAACTGTCTATAAAAAACATCTGAGGAACTCAGAGCACTTCATGATGTTCTGAATTATTACAGTACAGGGTTTAATTCTTGCTTCGTAAAGTTCAAATGTATCATTGTTAGGAGTATAGTTTATATATAAGATATTGAGATATGTTTTATGTGTTATGAAATAGTGTTACCATCTACAAAACAATGTGATGGTATTTTACCATTTATTACACTGTGATTCCCAAATATATGTACTGTTTCGCCATATCTTCTCTGTTATATGCATTTACCTCATCATCATCATCTGCTGCAGACTCCATACAACCCTCGATGTGCAATGCTAGGATATGCAGAGGCATGTTTTCTTTGCACACTTGGCATGCAGCCTTAGGCATTTTTTGAAATTCAGTGGCATCAGATGGCAGTGGAGTAAGATCAAGGTCCTGCTGCAGTGGAACAATGTACATGGTCGTCTTCCCAGCACCCGAAACACTGCGAATCAGTCTACCTGTATACCCGTCTACATCAGGAGGAATGGCAAGCAATTTTCTTCTACCGTGGCCACCTGCAAATACAGAAAGTGAGAGAAAGAGTTCTGAATGTTGGTGTTCCTGCACCATCCAAAGGAAAGGTGTTTGAAAATGGTATGCACCTGAAGCCTTGTAGAACAACCACCCTTCCACCCCCTCCATTTTGGGATATTCTTCAATGAGAATTTTATTTACCTGAGAAATCAATAACAGAAATGGGAAAAGGCGGTTAAAAAAGGACAGTATAATAAAACGAATAAAAGTATTTATAACTAATACTTTAAATTGTTTTGTATAGTAATAGCATCACAATAACTACTGTATATTGACAAGTTTAATAGTGTGCATGCAGTTGGACTGTAATGCCAAAATTATGATTAACTTAAATTTAAAGAGTGGTTGCAATACCATTGCATGGCTCATATCATCCGTCAAAGTGAGGGACCTCTTCCCCAACCCTGCTTGGCTCAACTCCAGCTCTTCAGGTGCAGAAGGCGTGCTTGATTCAGCCCTTATTCACCAAATATACATACACACTGAATGGCTTACAGACTTTCGGCTTCCCTTGAGTGGTTTGTAAGGGTGAAAAGCGGTTTTTGCCTTTCCTTTTGGTAAAGAAGCCAGGAAATGACCTGCATGTGGGAGGTTAACAGATGAAAATAAATCAACATTATGAAATATAATTTTCCATCAAATAAGTCAAACATATGATCACAAATAAATTAAACACCTGGTCATCTCCTCCTGCACTGTTTGTTTTGTTGTTTGTGCTTGTCGATTCTGTTGCTCATGTGACTGCACTGGATTCTGCTGTGCTGGGGTGTGATGCTGCTGAATATTTTGCGTTAGCACGTTTATGAGGCCTTGTGCAGCAGCAATAACACTGGCCTCTAACTCCTAAAGAAAAAGAAAAGAGACATCACAGGGCTGGAGAATTAACGCTAACTATCATTAACCACAGATTAGCTAGCCAACACCTAATAACTTAGCATTGGTTTCAGTGGACACACTGAAACACAACGGCAAAACATCACAGGGCTGGAGACTTAACATTAGCTACCATTTACTCAGGGTCCACATTTAACTTTCTGGCTCATCTGTCAGTGGCAGGTAAACTGAGAAAAGCAGAGCTGGTAGTCACAGCTCAGTAAGTTAGCTGCTCAGACTCTCCATGACCGCGCTGGAAACAGAGTCCGCTGGAACATTTTTATCGTCACCAGAAGCAAATTCGCGGCCCTTGTAAGAGTTATTGTGGCATACCTGCGTTGAAGCTGAGCTAGCGGCTCAAAGATGAGACTCTGTATGGTGTGTGTGTGCGTGTGCTGGGGATGTCAGTAGCTTAACTACACAGCCGAAGCCCTGCTGTTTATCATGTCAATGTTAACGTCCCAGGCTATGTTACTGTTAGCCGCTGTTGTGATGTATTATTACTTGGCAGCAACAAGTATTTACCGCCAGGCCGGTGACACATGACATTAATTTATTTTTCTGCCAAAACCGACTTTTAGCCGTGTTCGGCGCTTGGCGGGTGTTTATTTTTGATCCTGCATTAACCACAGGTTAAGTTAGCCAACACGGCTAATGTTAGAAACTTACATGTTCCAGCGGACCTCTACAAAAACAACATAACGGCCGTTAAAAGCTAACCAAACAGGCCAGGTTGCATGTGAATAAACATGTAAATAGCAGAGAAAAAAAACAGACTTACTTGCGGTTTGGAAGTTCCCGGTGGACTGGACATTTTAGCAATGCCACCATGCCAGAGGCTTCGGGCTGATGGCGGGTTGCGCACTTCTTCAGGATGCCGATATGCAAATTATATGCAAACCACGCTCTACTTGCCCCTCCCCTCAGACCCCTCCCTCTCGACGCCAAAACAGTGACAGAAAGTTGAAACTGAAAATCAGTGACACTGAAAAAATACTGACATTGTAAAAAAATCTGTCACTGAAAAAAAAGTGACATGAAGAAAAAATCTCAAGATTGTCATTGAAAAATACAAAAAATCCCAATAAAATAAAATAATAAGATTTTCAGATTTTAATTATTTTAATTAGTTTCCTTTTTCAGTGCCAATACTTGTTTCAATGCCAATACAACTGTTTTCAATACAAATGTTTCAATGCCAATGTTTCCTTTTTCAGTACTGGTTTTGTTTTCAATGCCAATTTTTTTTTTGGATGCCAAATTTTAAAGTCACCGTTCTGGCTCCATACTCTCCTCCCTTGCCCAATATATCCTTGAAGAAGAAGAGAGATATGAACAGTTAAGGTTGACATTACAACACATTACAGGTGTTTGCTGATATGAAATGTAGCTCAACAAAGCCAAAAAACTGCAACTGAGCGCACTGTTATGAATCAGAAAACTGGCATTTATACCTCCAGGGAAGGATTTGTATAGCAATCCACAGGCAGTGCAAGGTTCAATAGTGTACATGCTTTTGAGTTCTTCTTGAAAAGCAGAAGAAAACTTTTGAAGATTCACAACACCTATTGAGAAAAAAACAACACATTAATACATAATTAAAACACAGAAGGAGGCTAGTGAGGGAGGCCACCAAGACACCTATGACTACTCTGAAGGAGTTAAAAGCTTCAGCAGCTGAAATGGGAGAGACTCTGTATACAACAACTGTTGCCCGGGTTCTTCACCAGCCAAAGCTTATGGGAATACTTTTTATAGGCACTGTATATACATTTGCTTACGTTATTGTTACTTACTTTGTAGCCATCTGTAATGTGCTCTCTTCCGGAACCATTTACTTGATACAATGTCCCTAAACGTCTTGCATACAAGTGCAATCTTTGCGATGGCCATCTCCTTCCATGAGGATGACTTCCAGAAACACCTCCACAAGAAGTTCATCAGAAAGCTGTGCAGACAAATTCAAATAAAATTTTAAAAATTACTGCACCAAAACTTTACTTGAGTATTTATCCAAATTAGAACACTGATGTACTTTGTACCTTTTGGCATATATGTGGATGTGTTGGGTTGCACAAAATGTCAGTGAATGATGATGATCGCTTATGACTGGTAATTACTATGCAAGTAAAAATTGTAGTTATCATTGAATAATAAAGTACCTCCTCAAAGTGCGTTGTGTGAGGCCCTCCTGTTGTCTGCACACATTTGGCACCTGGGGCAGTTCCACTTTCCAACCTGCCAAGTCATGGAAAAGGCATTAAGTTTATTTGTGGAAGCTTGAATATGTAACTGCAGCACTTGAACTCTTTCGTGATTAGTTGAAAAACAGTGGTGTGATGATACACCCAGCTCATGACAGAGACACTACATGATTTTGGGTTCACGAGAATGAGACGTTTTTTGAACACTATTTGCAAAGACAACTTCAATGATGAAATATGTGACTGGAAAAATAGTGTTTGCACAAAATGCAAAACAATGCTGATCCATCGTGAAATGTTTTAAATAGTTCTTATCTTGTAATGAACGTCATTTCAGTTCTAGTGTGTGACCTTGTTACTGAACTCCTTTCCATAAATTCAAATGAGAAATTAATAGATAATAATAATAATAATAATAATAATAATAATAATAATAATAATAATAGTCTCTCAATACTTAAAGTACAAACACAGACTGACACATTTTTTGTTCAAGCGTGATAAAGACAGCTGGCTACAACTACAACGACAATTTGCGTAAATTGTCGGTCACAGTAGCAACACCATGGTTTAGCATCTGAAGCTCGCAGTCACTCGCAGATGCTTGTAAAACTTCGGCTATGCTATCTGTGGGTGTCTTTGCATAGTGCTCGTGTTAGCCGCAGTGTACGGCACTATTTTGTAGTATTAGTGCTTATAATAGTGCTTACATGTTGTTCCCGTCTTGTCTGTCACCGTGTGCCGCTTATTGCTTCCACCAAGCACTCTAAATGTTGCCAGTTGAACGTCAGACTCCGTTATACGAGCTGCCGCTCTGCATTTGTTCTGTAGCTACTCATATCGCGAGACAGCTTTTAACCTCCACGAAAAATAGTTTAACGATTTTATATCGCGAGATCTCGTGGTACGGGATGATTGTTGATCACTATACTAATTTGTGACATTTGTGATGCTGCAATAATGTCATTGCTTAATGTATTAGAAAATGACATAGACTTTATTTTCTTCAAAATTGCTCTAGGGGCTTCTGTTAGAAATTCAAAATGTTTTTTATTTTGAGATGTGTATTTTTGTGCCATTTTTAGACGTTCTGTTGTTTTAAAAAAATATATTGACACTTTTACACAGTAAATGTTTTTATACAAAAATGGACTACTGTTATCAAATATCCACTTGATTTGACAAATTTGGATGGGTAACGCTACATGAATAGAAGACAGACTTGAAATATTGCCCTATGCTTTACCACTCACCTAACCCTAACCCTAACCCTAACCCTAACCCTGACTTGCAAATACTGTTTCTAAATGTTAATACATTACCATTCCATCTTGTTCCACAAAAAGGTGGTACTTAGCAGAATACATTCTGCTTCATACCGGCAGATGCTGAACCGCTGTGTTAGCCACTCGATGACTACCTGGAACAATTTTTTATTTTATTTGTCATTGTGGTTTTATTGTCACAATTCATTTAATCCCCCGGGCAAGAAATAATTAACTTTTTATTTGTCTAACTTGGATACAAAAAATTATGTTGTACTTACCTCTGGCAAAATGACCTCAATTAAGTAGGCATCTCTTTCAGCAACAGCCACTTGTTTGGCAACAAGCCCTTCTAACCTGACAATGAGTTCTCCTGTCTGAAATATTGATAATGACAACATTAATATTTGCCTTTATTTTCATATTGTATGCGTTTCATACGTAGAGACACCATGAACTATTTTTTTCATTTGTAAGGTGTTTATTAATATATTAGCATTACATGCATGTATAATCTTTACCTTTATGTCGTCAAAAACAGACAGGTGGTCAGCATAGAATGCTTTCAGTGTTGGGTCTTATCCTGTGTTCCTGAACAGGTACATTCTGTTTGACAGAATGCGACCTGACAGAAGATCTATCTCCAAACACTGAGAATACAAAATAGTTTAATCAGTCCAAATACCTTTAAAAAGCAACATGTCAGGTTTGAAAAAGGATGTCATTATTCTTTCAAACCAAACCCCAAACCCAAAAAGGGAAATCTGTCAGTAATACCTTGATCTCTTTGTCAGTCAAAATGCTGTCTGCCTGGGTGGATTCCACAATATCTTTATCCCTGCAAGAAGTAAAAGCATGAACTATGAGGTCGGCTTGTAATTGCAATATAGCAAAGACATGTATTTGAGAAAATGTTCCTAATTGACTTTTGAGCTGGAGGACAACACTTAAAAACATTGTAATTTCTTTGAAAGTCAGCTTGCTAAAGTACCGTACTACTAGCACAATTTAAAAACATCACTGTTCAACAAATTATGGTCATATTTCATACAGTAATGACAGAACGATAAAATTACAGCAAATTATTTGAGATATTTTATTAGGTTTTTTTTATTTATTTAATTTTTTTTTTTAGGTTATTTAATGGAACATGAGCATGTGTCATATACTTACAGATATGTAGTCATGTCGCGATCACAACCACAATGGAACTCTCTGGTGGTCCAGTCTCCTTGCACACCTGCGCATTCAAAATGTATCCAACCTCCACAGCTTTTACACTCGAGCCAAGAAAAGTTTTTCACTTGACTGTGGAGTGTTCTACAAGACAAATCGAAACAGTCTATCAGCTTATTCGACTATATTTATCTTAAAACTGTAGACACCTTTATTATGCTCTACTTTTGTATCAAACACCTGGCATTAATCATTACACAAATGCTGCGTATTGCTGTTCAATTTCTTTCTTCAATACCTCTTTGAGCCAGTTACCCGCTGAAACACGCAGGCTTGTTTTTCCCAGGCTAAGCAATGACAGTTGGAGTCGCTTGCTTTTTTTTCCTGTTGCTGAATCCTGTCCTCCTCAAATTTTATTTTTTCCAGGTCTTCTTTGGTGAGTGGGAAAGTCTGTGTGAATGACAAAAAATAAAAAAATAAAAACATAAATAACATTACTCTGAATTCTCTTTGAGTAAACATTGGCTTTAAGCGAAAAGTTTAATATATCTGACCTGAACACTCAGGCCTTTTATCATCTCAGCCGCATTGTGTCTTCTTAGAGTTCGACACTGGTTGAGGGAGAGATCGTCATTGCTGACATCTCTGTTTTGGACCTCATTCTCAGCTGCCTTTTTTTGGGATAAAAACATAGTCACAAATGGCATACAAAACAGTTATTTCTTGTTGTCATCCTGTTTGTGTGTTTTACAAATGATGACAGCTCCTACAAAGCTGAAACAGTTTACTTACCGAGCACACAAAGATCCCACAGTTATCATGGTCTCTCAGCCTCCACTGCTTTGGGAATGTGACCTTCCATCCCTTGAGACCTCCGTGGTTTCTGAAGACATTACTTTGATAACAAAACATAAGGGGTCACATTTCTATGACAGTAATTCCCTTGCCTAAATTTTTGAACCACCCTCTGAATTTTGTGTCTTCACTTCTCACCTCAGAAGAGCCATGTCGTCATCTGTCATTGTTGTTTGAATCCTCAAAGAATCGTACAATCTCAATTCTTTGTTTGAGAAGTCTAGTACCTAAGTCATAAAGATACCAGAAGCACATATATCTGCAGTTACATCTTTTGTTTTGTCTTACAGAGAAAAAGTAATGCTTTTGATAGCCACAGTGATAACTTTCTAACCAAGTTATCGGTGCATTTATACATTTATATATTGTCCATCAGTCTCTGTCTTATCACACCATTAAGGCTATACAAAATAACATATCAATTATACAGTACATCATTACAAATGTTCTTACCTAATGTTCTATGACTTTTTTATTGCAGCATGTCCACTGTGTGAGACCTATATTTATATGCTGGACTTGAGTAAATATGATTGTCTTCTTAAAAGATAAAAATGCATATTTACATGTCAAATATGAGCTCAACTACCATGGGGGAATGCAAAACTCCCCTTTAGTAACTGATAAAATGTCTCACATTACACTTATTATTTGTGTTATTTATTAATATAAGTGTTAAACATTTCTTGCATAGTATTTCAAATATAGCATCATATGTTTATTGCATTCTTCATTCTGAATGCATGTTTGGGTGATAACTTTTATACTACTTTGGCTACTGTTTACCTGCTGTTCACTTTAATTCTTGAAGTAAAATTACACACAAATTTAACATGTTGCTAACACTTTGCTGCAGCAAACATGGTCCAAGCATCTCTTTTGAATAATTATAGTGATATACATGTGTTTAACATCATTTTTATGACATGGTTGATGTGCTGTCATGTTGGCCTACCCAAAGGATAAAGTGGTTTCCAGTCTCAGGAGTGCTGTGACCCACAAGCCTTGGCAGAAATATTCGGTCTGCAGTCTAGTGCAGTGGAGACAATAGCGATTTCAGTATTAAATGTCCATGTTAAAAAGACAGATTGTAAAGACATACATCTTTCAAGAATGGCAAACCCACCTTTAAGTGTTTGACAGTTTTGTCCTGGACATGGCCATTTCTTATCCAGTCCCGACTCCACAGAATGTTGTCAAAGTGAGCCAAACTCACAGACTGTGCAGTGGGGATAAAGATTTATAAGTGTTACTGTCTCCTACCTTTACTGAGGATGTTGTGTTTGTTCAGAATTGACAAAAGCATACACACAAGTACTTCATATTACCTTACTGCAGGCCCGTGTAATCTGTGCCACTCTGAAATTGACAGCCTGAATAAAAAAGATGGTGATATCAGTTTTTGCAGGATTTAGCACATAAAAATTGTCACCACACACTTGAGTGCACACTGACATGAGCCACAGCATTTATCTTTAGTCAGACTGCATGTCTGACTGTAAACATATACGTCTTAATAGATTTAATAATGTTAACAGTACTGTCATACTCACATCATCTGTCAGCCACGGCATCGTCCATGAGGTGTCGTCCAGTAAATCCAGAGGGCAAACACTCTTAATGTCTTTTATTGAAATCTGGAACTTTCTCCCGATTTTAGTCAAAACTTGATTTTCGTCCCGAGATCCAGTTAGAAGACTTTTCAAAGTGCTCTACAAACAGCAGTGTTTTCTATTAGCTTATACAATTCATAATCATTATGGAAGTACAAAATGAGAAAAGTTATGTTCACATTGTACGATTTTCAAACTGTTTTTATGTGAAAAACATCAGATGCAGCTACTAACCTTGTCCTCTTCAGATATGCTGTAGTTGCTGGCCTGAAAAGTGATGTCTTGGACCTTGTCTGCTGGAACAGCAATAGGTGGCGGTGGAAGTGGCAGTGTCCCACTGCCGTGGAAGTGGCAGTGTCCCATATATTATTATTTGGTCTTTACACATGTATAAAGGCACTATTCCTTAACAGCGGTGTTATTTATAATGTAAGGGTGTATTGCATGTCCTCGGTTGTTAAATAATGGAAGAGCAATGCAATAGGTTGCATCCTGTGTGCTGTGATCACAGAAATACAGAATTTTAGTTTTTCACTGTCATAGTTGTGCGGGTGGTTCATAGTGTCACAATGTTTTTTATAATACAACTCCTATATTTCTACTCCCATATACTAAACACACCACTTGAGTCTCCAGCTGGTCCAGAATGCTGCAGCACGTGTACTGACAGGAACTAAGAAAAGAGATCATATTACTCCTGTATTGGCCTCTCTGCACTGGCTCCCTGTGAAATCAAGAATAGAGTTTAAAATCCTTCTCCTCACTTACAAAGCTGTTAATGGTCAGGCACCATCATATCTCCAGGAGCTCATACTACCCTATTACCCAACTAGAGCATTGCGCTCCCAGAACGCAAGCTTACTTGTAGTTCCTAAAGTCTCCAAAAGCAGAATGGGAGCCAGAGCCTTCAGTTATCAAGCTCCTCTTCTGTGGAACCATCTTCCTGTTTTGGTCCGGAAGGCAGACACCCTCTCTACCTTTAAGAGTAGACTTAAGACCTTCCTTTTCGATAGAGCTTATAGTTAGGGCTGGCCCAGGCCTGTCTTGGACCAGCTCTTAGTTATGCTGCTATAGGCCTAGTCCGGGGGACAAATGACACACTGAGCTTCTCTCTCCTCCTCTCCTCTCCATCTGTATACATTATGCCTGTATACATGCCCCATCTCTGCATGTCACTGACTTCACTTCTTCCCCGGAGTCCTTGTGCTCTCTAGTCCTACAGGCTCCCATGGATCCTGGCCGCGCCCGGTTCGTGGATCGTGGATGCGCCTACTGCTATGGCCCTGCCTGATTATGGATGCGCCTACTGCCATGGCCCTGCCTGACACCCACCACTACTGTCGCTAATATTAGTCATATCTCTGTTACATACGTTCCACTACTATTATTGTAATGCAATACTACATACTATCCTTACCGTTAACCACTACTACTGTTATCACTAGTAATCACATTTCCATGTGCATTTCATTGTTGTTGCTGTGATGCCTCTTTATGTGCTTTCATTCCTGTCAACCATCCATTATAATTGTATACATCGTGATCTCGTTGATCTGCTCTGTACATGCGACATCTATTGCACGTCTGTCCGTCCTGGGAAAGGGATCCCTCCTCTGTGGCTCTTCCTGAGGTTTCTTCCGCATTTTTTTTTTCCCCTGTTAAAAGGGCTTTTTTTTGGGGCAAGTTTTTCCTCACTCGAATCGAGGGTCGAAGGACAGAGGGTGTCGTCTCTGTACAGATTGTAAAGCCCTCTGAGGCAAACTGTGATTTGTGAATCTGGGCTATACAAATAAAATTTGATTTGATTTGATTTGACCACTGTTGAAAACATGTAAACAAACCTGAAGACCTGAAGACCAGTGTGCCCAGCGGACCCAATGTCAGGGGCACGGATGACAGTTTTCTGATGTCATCAAGGAATTTGTTGTTAATGCAGCAGTTGTGCATCTCCAACAAAATCCTCACTGTCTGCTTGAAATGTACCTCGTTCATTTGGGTGAGCGAGTACCTGGTAGCTGCTAACTCGCGATTCAGCTGTTCTGCTACAGATGAATTTATTTTGGAGCGTAAATTGGGGCACAAGTTCAAACTCCTTAAACTTTCCTCTGGTCTCTTCTGGTGGAAACGGTCGTACAATGCGTACCTCTCAGTGGTTTTGGTAACTGGATGGGGCAGTATCCATCGGTCATCGTTTTTTGTTGGTGGTTGTAAGGGGGAATGTGTACTGAGGTTTTTTACCCAGGCCATTTCAATTTGGAGTTTCTTTTCTGCTGCACTTGCCAAATTGTCTGTGGTTGGTGGACACAATCGCCCTGCTTCGATTGTTCATGTGTCTGGCAACTTGGCCAGACACATCTGAGATATAGCATGTTGGGAATGCTTTAAAACTAAGCAAACCATCAACATGGTCCCTAGCGGACTCAGTCCAGAACAAAAAGTTCAAATAGTAGACCACTCCATGAGGGCAAGAGAAATGCAGTACTCCACCTGTAAATAATAAAAGAAAGCATAAACATAGAAAAAAAGACCAACGACACATAATCATTTTAAAGACATCTCATTTTGAAGTCTAACCTCCAGTCTTTTGCAGCTTCAAGAAAAGCTTTGGGTACACTTCCTTGAAGTTGACGAGCTCCTCCAATCTGTTCACGAGGTCAGTGACAGATCCCTCATCACTGACACCAAGTGCATTACAGGCCTCTTGCAGGTCTTTCTTTAGAGGCTGTGGGTGTTTTGGACAGTAGTAGTTTTTTTGTATTACATTGTTTAGACAATATAAATGACGAAAATAACTACTGACATTTTCAATATAACACACCTTCTTCAATTCAAGCAGGGACAGAATCGTGTCTTCATCCAACTGCTTTGCTGGCACTTTTGAATCTTCTTTTCTTTTTTTCATGCCTTTCTTTGCCTCTGTTTTTGGCAGCATGTCCCCCTTTCTAACATCCTCCCCCATCCAAGGAGCCAATGTTGAGTATGATGTCTTGGTCTCATATGGGTTTCTAGTTGATGTACCTGGGGATATTTTTAAATGATAAAAATAACTTTCATTAACATTAACAACATACTCTATGTAATTTATAGATATGCAGGCCTGTGTACTGCGTGTGATATGTATGTCCAATTATACTGTTTTCCGGTTACTCTGAATAACGTGTTTTTTCTTTAGCTCACTCACAGTCCTGGCTACCTTGACAAAACTTAAAATGCACAATAAGTGACTTTAAATGAGGGAAAACATACAAATCCCCTCAAAGAAATAACAACACAGAAGACAGCACCTTGGTCCCAAAAATAAAATGTAAATCAGTACATGTGCAGTAAGCCAACAGAAAAGTCCTATATTCATTACTACAAAATATGAAATTGGGCTGATTTTAAATGAGCATTTCTAGCAAAAAGTGTACTGGAAGCATTCATGATCGTTGTTGTGGACTGATGGCTGTGATCTGTATGCACTTTTTATATCAAATGAATTATGTGAATAACAGTTTACTCTGGACAGAACTCACTTAAGGGTATACTCCCTCTTGTGGCATAAGCGAGCAACAATGTGGTAAACTTTTATAACAGGTATGTATAGTCCTGTCCAGCTTTGATTATAATTTTGGCCACAGGCAAGTGATGAGAGATCAGTGTGAATTTTCTGTACAGGCCATTCAATTCTTTTGGATGCATACTTAGAAGAAAAATGAGGGTTGTGAGTGATAAAAAAAATTTAGTCTTATTCTACCAAATTCTATTGTATTTTGTGAAAACGCGAGGATATCTCCCTTTTTCAAATTAGATGACAAACCATAATTAAAAGAACACTCTTTTTTCCAGTTTTCGTTTCAGAATAGGCAATTGATTGATATGAAGGTACACAGATAAGCTAATAATTACCTCACAAAAGTTCACTTGTAGCTTATAAAAACAAATCAAAGTTATGCCAAAAGTGTTTTCAATTTTCCGTACAAGAACAATGTAAATCAAATGTTAACAGTTTCTGTTTGACAAACCCATCCCCTTTCCTTGAGCCATTTTTGTCTTGTCATGTAAATGTGGTTATGGGGCCTAGGATAGGAACTTTAAATGTCTAATGCAATAAACTAACCTGATATAAACCCCTCGGCGATCATTTCCTGTCTAGCTGTTCCCATGCGCTGTTGATGTTGATGCTGAGGTCTTCTTCTGTGAGAACCTCTGGATCAGGCCTCTTCTAATGTAGAGACTGCAAAAAGTCATCATATTAGCAACAGCAGTGTAGAATGATATAAACAATAGCTGTTATTGATAATTAGCATAATTGCAAACAACACTAAGTTTAGTTAGATGTTCATGTATACACTGCAGGCTCACCTGGTATGTCAAAGGCTACCTTCCAGTTTGCATCTGCGATAACAACTGGAGGGCAGTCCCCACACTGGTAACAACTGAACATGAATCTGAAGTCTGTCAATGACAGAAAGTGGTGAAAAGCTCTTCGAACAGTTTGGTGGTGGAAACGGTTGTCATTGAAGAATGACAGGGTTGACGGCATGCGACCAGGAGCGGTTTTGTTCTGAGAAATGCATAAAAACCTGAGTCAAAAAAATACATCCAATTGCTGTTGTCACACACAACAGTCCTGAGACATAACTTTTCTGTTACCAATAACCTCAACGACTACTTAAAATAGAGAGTTAGTACATTTAATGATGTCATAACACGTAAAGCATTATATAGTGTCTAATTTCAATGAAAAGTAGCTTAAAATAAAGAACAAAGGCCCCTGGCAGTAGTTCATCATTATTTGCATGACAGATGACGTTCAATAAAGATTTTCACTCTAAACATTAACACTTACGGTCAATGCAGAAAGCAGAAGTTCACATAACGGGAGGGTCAGGAAGACACGGTCATTGAAATTGTGGAACCCAGACTTGTAGTCCTGAAAACGCACATGGTTCTTGCATAGGGGACACTGCTTGATGGCCACGGAGATACCTGTAGATCATTTAGGGCCAAATGAAAACAAGATGACAAACAAACACAGATGAAGACTTAATATGTACAGTATGTGTAACATAATGACTGATAGACAGACAGACAGACAGACAGTCAGAAAGGACAGACAGAAACAGATGCATGTTTTTTAAACTATCAACATCACTTGCTTTTTTTAATGTATGTGTAGCCATAAACAGTTGCCTGAGTGGTAATAATGTTGTAGGGCAGTAGATCTGGTGGTGTGGGTCCCGGACAATATGGGCAAGTGGTCTCTTCTGGAAAGAAAACATTGGGGGGATCCTTCTCTTTACTTCTGAGATCCACTGGTAGCTCCTGGAGTGGTGGGATTTTCTTTTTAGTATACAAATAGTTGGTCATTTGACATACATTTCTGTCATTTTCGGCATACGCTGAAATTTCAGCTTCCAACATGTGTATTTCTGTTTCCAGATCGTCTATGTCATTTATCAGGATGTCTGAATTAGGCAGGAGAAGATCTGGGGATTCCTGAAAGATCCACCACATTGCCAGCATGCGGTGGAGACAACAATGTGATTTCCCAGTCCCTCTACACTGGCAGTTCCACTTACCAGACACTGAGTCAAAGGTTACTCTAGTGCGCCCACATTTGCACCAGTTATCCATCTGGCCAGTGTATATAGAGAAGAACACCCATCTTTTGGAGTATCCCATGTCACCATAAAAGAGGGGGTATACTGTGTCCACTACATTTTCTAAGGCAGCTTTATGCATGCTCTCACACTGGTCAGACCACTCCTGTGATATTAATCCCTTGTCTTTCATTGCCTGCAATGACTGGAAGGTCAGGCTGGCAGGTGGGCTACAGTTGTTAGAAAAAAAAAAGCGTCGTAACCGCCATTACGCGTTTTTTCGATGGCACCATTTCTAAAAATGTTGAGGGGCCACAACAATACAACTGACCACCTATTTTAAGGCTTTTATGAAAAAGTGAACGGTTCACCTCAACTTATTGTAACGTATTATAATTCCAACTCGAACACAGCAACTGCAACTTGGCTGTAAACTTCGGTAATGGCTTCACGTAAGCTTGCTTGTAGAATTATGACAAGGTGATTCGGACTTTTTCAGTTAGAGTAATTCCATTGCCAGTCTAGCATACTACTTAAATATTGTAAGGAATACTGTAAAATCATGGAAACCACTTTTTTTTTTCCTTGTGAGAGCTTGTATGCGAGCAAAACTTACCAGCTATGTCTTCAAGTCATCAGGTAAACACTGTCTCTGGTATCAAAGAGTGGTAGACGTACTGACCTCACGCAACACACTTGAACTATGGGTAATGGCTTAGCGCTGATCTACTTTGCTATAGCCTACATAGCCTATGATTCATATCGTTTGTGGTATGACGTAAGGCAATTGATATTGGGGGTTGTATAGAGGCGGTGGATGAGCTGTATACACTACCCAGCAAGCAACTTTCTGTGTAATAAACATGTAATAGCCGTCAATTGCAAACCTGATGACTAGGCTAGAACAAGGCTAAATTTGGGTATGAGGATGTTGATTAAATCTTCACATATAGACCACATTTCACCAGTATTTGCAATACTGGCTTAGATGTGAGAAATTAGAAAAATGAGGATAAGATCTAATTTGCACATTTTAAAGGATAAAAGGTTTGTTTATGGCACAAAAGAAAGAGAAAGTTGCATAAAGCAGCCCCTTTGGATCAGCGGTCTCGTGCTTAGTATTCTCCTGGGCGGGTGGTCACGCTATCTAGTACGCCACTGAGTCGAGAATGGAAAGCATTGTACAATTCTTTCACTCGTGTATTTTGCTTCGCAAGTACGGTCTCTGGCAATAAGTGCTCGTGTTTACAGTGTCTGCGCCTGCGCTTTCCAGCAGGAAGCACAATTGTTGTTTTACATTAATGTATGAAAATACTACCATGATCTCAGGGAAATGTGTGCTGAAGCAGGAGTGGTATATGTAACTATTATATATATATACATACATCTCTAGTTTCTGACACGATTGAGGTCATTCAACATCTCCCGGACTATACTCAGGATGTTTTATGAGTCTGTGGTGGCCAGTGCTATACTATGCTGTTGTGCGCTGGGGCAGCAGGCTGAGGGTAGCGGACGCAAAAAGGTTGAACAGACTGATCCGCAAGGCCAGTGACGTTGTTGCGAGTGGAGCTGGACTCTCTGACGGTGGTGTCAGCGAGGAGGATGCTGTCCAAGTTACATGTCATCTTGAACAATGGCTCTCATCCACGCCATGACGTGGTGGTCAGCCACAGGAGTACATTCAACACTTTGTTCAACTCCTAATATTATTATTATTATTATTATTATTTCTGCATATTCTGAATTTTGAATGGGAGCAATTTCCCCTCGGGGATTATAAACTATTTCTGAATCTGATTCTAATTCTGAACAAATGCTGCTGCATAGACATGTGTAGAATAGCATGATCCGATAGATGAAAGATAGGAGTAACAATTAAATTGAGACGCTACATTTTCAGCACTTTCTTTATCACAACTAGCCAGACTGTAAACAGGTCTAGGTTCAGTGGCTGTTAGACCATGAATGAAAACAAGTCATCAAATGTCTACAGTGCCACCCTCTGGCAGATATAGGAACCTGCATCTGGACATTGGCAGCAGTGAACTATTCCAGGCGTAGTCAATACATTTACACATTCTCATTTCTTAAGCTCATGAGAAAAACACCCCGATGTCTACAACAATCCTCCAGTGAGCATTTTTCTGTTAAACAGAAATCACTAGCAACACAACATTCGACTGGCTCAGAAGTGCAAATGTTTTATTGAGTATATGAAGACAACAATGACAAATTCACATTTAGACAATATTTCCACCAGGATTTGCAATACTGGCTTTCAACTAAGACATTTCAATGTGTTTTCTTAGTCAAGCTCCAAAATTAAGACATGCTCTTATTTGCACATTGTACAGGATAAAGGATGTCTTTGTTGCAAAAGAGGAAAAAAAAAACAATGGATAAATAAAGTTCACATGATCAGTTCAAACTCCTTTCACTGCAAGGCCGCTGCACTACTTACTGCATCATAACAATGTTACTTACTACAAAGGTGGAAAGCATCGTATAGCTACATGTATTTAGCTTGTGCCTTGCACACAGTCACTTATAAACATCACGTCTCAGCCTAAACAAATGATCCAAATGAGTAAACAAATTTAATGGTGACTTGTGACACATTCATTTTGTACCCACATCTTCAAAACAATATTGAAATCCCAGTTGGTGGCCA